>NC_035438.2:11997258-12262535 GCF_002127325.2 Helianthus annuus
ACTAATATGGTTGGTGATCTAACAAATTTCTATGATGTTTTTCTATACGGTCAATCTTTGGAGGGTATCTATGAAGTGTTTTATGTTTATATTGAATATCTACACATTCTTTTGTATGTTTGTGACCTTATAGGTTCTACGGTTCTATGACTATTTATTAATCAATGGAATAAAATATTGGAAATTCGAAATTAGTTGTGGTTCGAAATAGACATCATAACTGAATCTGATATCAGTTGGGACACCCGCCGCAACGTGCGGGCATTCCCACTAGTATATACTAATGATAAATTAAATAAAGATTTAATTATTTTTTCTTAAGGCATATGGCAAAAACTACAAATAGGAGACATATATGTTTAAATTTATTTATATAATATGAAAAAGAAAGGTCGGTGGTTTCCACCAACCTTTCTCTTTTAATATAATATGATGTTATTTGTTACTCATCTCCTTTATTATATTCTATATTATATTAATATAAATAGATGATAAGTTCAAACTTCAAAACGAGACCTACTTATATCCATATGAATTTTGACTTTCATCTCTATAATAGAATTGGTAATGAGGTACTAGTGGAGTGGTTGGGAAAAAATTTGGCGTTCTTTGTAACGTAGGTTTGACTCTCACTCTTCTTATTATTTTTTGTTGCATCCAAGTGAATGACGAATGCGGGTGGCGCCGGTTCGTCTTGGATGGGAGGCGAGGTTTTACCGATTATTCCACTGTCGTGTTTTTCGGGCGGGTGGAGGTCGGGTTTCCACAGATCTAGGAGAGCCAAGGGGCTGTTGGCGGTCGAGTAGTCGATCTTGGCCACAGCGTCCGATGTCACAATAGTTGAAACGTCGTTCCTTCCCTTTCAAAAAAAAATCTCTATAATAACACTTTCGGCTAACCAATCAGTTCAATTATTTAAACATCGAATATATTAATTAAAAACCAGATCATGCCAATTTATTTATATAATCTTAAAGACAAAGGTCAGTGAAGGACCTTTGTCTTTTAAGTCCTCAACTTTTATAAAAATATACACTTAGCTCCTATACATTTATCTTCTTTCAATTTTCATATATTACAATTATAATTCCTATACTTTTACTTTTTAACCCATATACTTATAGTTCTTTCAATTCACTCTCAAACTAGGTAACTTAAGCATTCACTTTTAACTTTTGGTAATTGACAACTTTGATCTGCCAATTTTTTCTATTTAATAACTTAACGTCTCATTTTATTTGAATTGTTTTTACGACTTTAGACCATAGCGTCACACATTAATATACTTTTTTATCTATGTCTAACCATATTAATGTCTAAATTACTTTTACGATTTTACACTGTTGTCTAAAATATTGTTACAACTTTACACTGCAATGAACGAGCCCCCCCCCCCCCACACATATATATATATATATATATCTAACGACGTTAATTTCACGAACGTACCGTGTGTAACAAAGTCAAACACGTATAAGTTACACGGAGTTTGATCGGATACGTCAAACACGTGTTTTATGTGGTTAACGCATCATATAACGTGTCGTCAGCTATAAACAACTAAGGTGCCGCCGACGTAACGCGTTGTGTATTGCAGTTTTAATGTACATGTCGTTTTAAAATTCACGTTTCAACATAAATGACTTACGTTTTGACATAAACTTTTTTCTCAAGCCAGTCTGGTAAAAAATAATACGATATATACTTATTTTGTGTACGTTCGTAAACTGTATTTGAAAGCAAGCCGGGTCAAATATAATACGTTCTCATTCGATGGCGATGTAATTTTTTTAAGAGTCGGGTCAAATATACAGTATAAATACGAGTTACGTTAACTTTGACGCCGCCGCAACGCGCGACGGGTCAAAATCCTAGTATTTCTCAATTTAAAACATTCGTGTCACCACTAGATCCATAGATACTCCTACATCATATCATATCAAACGATAACAATTTACATACAACAGTTTCATACCTAAACAATGACACTTGTTTTCTAATAAAGTACACTTATTATTCATTATTTTGATTTGGTTCATTCGGTATAATTAAGAACCGAGAGTTAGTTCACTATTTAAAAAGTAACATTAACTGAATATCATCATTAAAACTATTATTATCAAATACTACAAACATTAGTTGCTTACGTAAGATTTCAATAGGTCCGGCTCTTCATTGGGCAAAATGGGCGGCAGCCTTAATAGTGCCAGGCAGCTGCCTGGCACTCCCCTATTGGCCCAACAAAATTATGATTTTATACTCCTTTAAAATTACGATTTTGCCATCAGTTAAAAATTATGTTTTTTTTCCCACTTAAAAATAAATTTACGCTTATGCTTCCATCTAAATATTTCAATTTTGCCTCCGGTAAAAAAATACGAATTTCACCCGTTTCAATTTATAGTTTTGCCATTAGTTTTTTTCCCTTAAATATACGATTTTCCCATCAGTTCAAAGTTATGCTTTTGCCCACGCTTAAAAATAAATTTACGTTTTTACTCCGGCTAAAAATTGTAATTTTCCCATCGGATAAAATTACGATTTTGCCCAGTATAAATTGATACTTTCGCCATTAGTTTTTTTTTTCTCACAACCAAGTTACGATTTTACCCTCAACTTAACTTTACATTTTCCCCATCGTTTTTGTTTTGTTTTCCTGGTGACAGTGTAAAATTACAATCATGTCGGTAACTTCCTAGCACTTCCCCGTTGGTCCATTTAGTTTACAATTTATCCCCGAATTAAATTTACGATTTCGCCCTCAGTTAAAAACTACGTTTTTCCCATCGTTTTAGTTTTTTTTTACCAAAAGTATAAAGGTTTTTTGTTTTAATTGGTTTACTACGGTCTTATCATCGTTTTTGTTTTTTTTTTCCCTAGGAAAATTATATTAGTCTTTTTTTAATTGGTTGAGAATTATTCGGCCATCGCCCCGCAACGCGGGCGGGGCATTTACTAGTTACTTATACAAACGGGGTTCTTAGAAAATAACAATTTATGAACCGTCGGGGAAAACAATGCACATATCAATCATAATAAAATGAAAATAGGTAACCTCAATAATTTACAACTAAAAGGACTGAAAAATCAACATTGTCGTTTTCTTGCATTTTGTTGGGATTATCGCTTATGTTACAACTTATTAATTAAAAAAATTGAATTTCAAGGTTTGTCATTTATCTTTATACCCATTTTCAGGCGCTGTCTTTTATTTTTAAAATTGACGAGCTTTGTCCTTTATGTTTTCATATCATACACGTTTTGTCTTTTAGACCTAATCCAGTTAGTTTTTTCAGTTAAATTTGGTCATATGTTTTGCACATGAGGGCATTTTTGTCAATTCAAAGGTAAGTTCAATGGCAGATTTATAGCTCAAAGCTTCTGCAACCTTTGAATTGACAAAAATGCGCTCATGTGCGAAACACGTGACCAAATTTAGCTGAAAAAACTAACTGTGTCAGGTCTAAAGGACAAAACGTGTATGATATGAAAACATAAAGGACAAAACTCGTCAATTTTGAACATAAATGACAGCTCCTGAAAACAGGTATAAAGATAAAGGACAATCCTTGAAATTCATTCTTAAAAAAAGTGAATTACGAGTTTTGTTGTTTACAAGCTTTTGTAGGCAGTGTCATTTAGCGTAAAAATTAACAAGTCATGTCTCTAATGTTTTAAAATCTTGCATGTTATGCACTTTGAGTCTAACTCAGTTAAAATTTTCATTTAAATCAAAGTATTTTTGGGATTTTATTAGACAGTTGAGGATAGTTTTGTAATTTTATCCATTTAACAAAAAAAACATCTTAATTAAAAAAACAAAAAATTAAAACCTAAATAAACTCAAAACCCTCTCTTTCTCTCTCCTGCCACCACCTACTACCTTCCACCAAACCCACCCCCTCATCGGTGCTATATATATATATATATATATATATATATATATATATATATATATATATATATATGCGAGAACCACTTTTATTGCGAAAACTAATGTGAATACAACCTAAAATAGCTAAAAAAAACCTAACCCTCACTCCCCCCCCCCCCAAAAAAAAAAGCTAAACCCCCCTCCCTCACCCCCCAAAAACCTAACCCCCCCCCCAAGCTAAAATGCTAAAAACTAAACCCCGAAAAAACCTTAAAAAATCTAAAAAATGAAAAAAAACACACAATTTTTTTTTTAATATTTTTTAAGTTAAAATCGCTACTTTTAGTAGCCAAAAAAAAATTTTTTTTAACTATTTTTTTTGCTACTAAAAATAGCGATTTTTTTATTAAAAAATATTAAAAAATTGTGTGTTTTTTAGTTATTTTTAGGTATTTTTGGTTGTGTTCACATTGGTTCTCGCAATAAAAGGTGGTTTCTAACGGATCTTTGTCCTATATATATATATATATAGGGAGAAGATCATGCGAGCACCACCTCTTATTGCGAGAACCGCGAGAACCAATGTGAACACAAACAAAAATGCCTAAAAATAGCTAAAAATCACACAAAAAAAATTTAATATTTTTTATATAAAAATCGCTAGTTTTCGAAGCCAAAAAAATAAAATTAAAAAAAAAAATTTTTTTGGCCACTAAAAGTAGCGATTTGAGCATAAAAAATATTAAAAAAAAATTTTTAGATTTTTTTTTTATTTTTTTAGGTTTTTTGGGGTTTAGTTTTTAGCATTTTAGCTTGGGGGGTTAGGTTTTTGGTGGATGGGGGAGGGGGGTTTAGGTTTTTTTTTTTTTTTTTTTTTTTGGGGGGGGGGGGGTTAGGTTTTTTTTAGGTTTTAGTTTTTAGCATTTAGCTTGGGGGGAGGGGGGGGGGGTGGGGGGGTTTAGGTTTTTTTTTGAGAGGGGGGGGGGTGGGGGTTAGGTTTTTTTAGGTTTTTTTTTTAGTTTTTTTTTAGCTATTTTAGGTTGTGTTCACATTGATTCTCGCGGTTCTCCCAATAAGGGTGGTTCTCGCATGAGCCCCTCCCTATATATATATATATATATATATATATATATATATATATATATATATATATATATATATATATATATACCACCTCCCACTATCACCCACCCAACACCACCTCCGACAACCACCCTCCACAACAACGAAGAAGAAAAAGTCATCCATCACTTATAAATTTAGAATCAAAGCCAGATCCTAATTTTACTTAAGCCTCTATTTCTCAAAATTACTTATTTTACAATTCAATAGACAACAAAAAAACCATAATTTTCAACTTTAGAAAAAAGGCTGTCCAACACACAAAATTACCTAAACCTTTGTTTCGTGACAAAAGTACTAATTTTAGATTTCAAATTATAAACAGAATAAAAACCCTAATTTTCTAACATTTGTGACAACAATACTTGACAATTAGCACTTACACAATCAGATCCGGACTCTGTGGTTGTGGGAGAGAAACGGAAGATAAGACAAAGGTGAGGTGCGGGAGAGACAGTCAGGTGAGAAAGTTTTTTTATATCTTTACACAATTAGTCCCTTGTTACAAGTTATTTTCTAATTAGTCCTTAGGAAGGTGAAATGACAAGAATGCCCTCATGTACAAGGCACATGATCAGATTTAACCAAAAAATTTAACTGGGTTAGGGCCAAAGGATATAACGTGCTGGATTTTCAAACATTAGGTACAAAACTTATCAAGTTTTGCCCCAAATAACACCGCCTGCAATTTAGTATATAGATAAAGGACAAAACTTGTAATTTACTAACAAAACCTATCACCCACACCACTCCTATAACCCTGTGATTTTTATTACAAAACACAAAATAAAATAAAATAAAAACTCTTTTCAAAATTTAACTTTTATTTACAGAAACATAAGTAGACCACCCCCAAAAGAAACCAGGGCAGCCACACAACCAAATCACAACTAGTTATATTGATTCAAATTACACCAGTTCGACCCTAGGATTTATTTATATCTTGATCTACTTTTAAACCATGAAAAACCCGAACGCCTTCACATCTTTAATAATCTCTTCTATCTTGATATCCCTATCTCGCAAATTCATTTATAGCTTTTCATATCCTCCAACAAACTATGATTACAATCCCTTAAAAATACTTCCTTCTTTCTACCCACCAACCCTATGACTTTACGTAATGTCATAATATCTCTTGATTGTAAACATGTAAACCCGAGAAACCCTTGTCACACCCAACCGATGACGGAAACATTGGGATGAGACGAACAAATTGCTCAAAACATCATAACACTATGTGACAATATAATTTAAATTCAAATTTCATAAAATTTCTAAAAATGTCATACAAGAATTCAAATAACGACAACATTGTTTCAACATAACATCAAAATGACAAATTAATGTAGGTGTGTTTCTAAGTCCACCTAAATCTTGTTTCTTCTCATAACATCATCACGTCTATCAACCTGCAACACGTATTAAAATATATCAACAAAAAGTTGGCGAGTATACAAGTTTTCATACATAGCATAATATAGAATAAAAATGTTTAACGAGCTCATATCCAACATGAATAACATAGATACAAGTTACTAATATGCTGAAACGGTGTACTATATGTTAAAACCCAAGTATACAACGCGTTAATTTTGCCTATCCCAAAGAATAACGGGAGGTTAACATGTTTAACTTAACAATACCCCAAGACTAATGGGCGGTGCATTAATCCTATAGCGCTATGATTGTTAAGGAAGGCTAGCAAAGTTAATGAGCATATATCGACACAAAAAGTTTACACAGCATACAAGGCTAACAAGCATCATATAGTTTCATGTTAAGCATGGGTAGAGATTAAAATAGTTTAAGTGTTTCGTGATTTGTATAGCATACAAGTTGCACCCAAAGTGTAAAAAGGAAAATGGGATTGAGTATACTCACGGTTTTGCAAGCTTTCCACTTGGTAATCCCACGAGAGTTGTTGTTTGATTAGAGTGGAACACCGTGTCCTATACACGAAGAAACATAGGTGTGTAAGTATGGGGAGTTAACAGAAGATTAAAGATTCGGAGTTTAAAGTACATGAAAATAGACATATGAGAAATTAATCATCTATCACATAATACTTGTTCTTGACACTATGAAACTCAAAAGAGTTTGAATGTTGTCATGGGTCAAGATGCCCATTAGAATCGTAATAAGTACTATGGTTTTTAGATGATGTAACCTAATACTTTGACAAATAACTACTAAGTTATCACCAAAGGTTTGGTTACTTAGATGTTATATATGTATTATATAGTATATATTTATCACAACCCGATATTTCCACGTATTACCGATGGGCCCGATGGGGAGTATCGTGACGTAGTTGATATCATCATAGTCAAACAACATAATTTAATGCACAGCGGAAGCAGAAGATAAATATACTACAAACCGATATAAAGTAATATCAAAGTATTACAAACGGAATGTAAAGGATCCACAGGCGGATCGAAAGTAAAATGAAACATTGTTCAACAGACTTTAGGCATCTAAGCTTGCGAGACTCTTTATTGATGCTAGGAGTAGCCAGCCTATTCCGATTAGTACCTGCACTTAGCCTTTTTGGAAAATACGTCAGTTTACACTGGTAAATACAATTTAACTGACTCATTTTGAAAATGTTTTAGAAAATTGATTTAAGTGCAAATGGCACAAAACCTTTTTATAACTTGGGATAATTATTTGAATATAATACTTGTAAAAGAATTACATGTTTCTTATGCGTTCAGTAGCCCGGGTTTACGCTGGGTTAAAGATTAATAGACACACCACATGATATAGTCCCGTAGGTTTCCTAAGTTAATATGCCTTAAATATGTTGTGATATCAGTAGGATACCTTCCATTATGCCCAAAACGATTTTAAGACCAATTTATGCCCCGTAAGGGTATTTTGGTCATTTTAAAGGTTATAAAAGAGTTTAAATATTAATCTAAGTTTCAGGTCTGACATAATCAGTAAAAATACTTAATTTAATAAGTTTTAACAGTAGGGTATCATATATATGTGAAATTTATTAATTATAACCATACTATGCACCGTAGGGGCATTTTGATAATTTCATATAGGCTTAAAAGGTCAAAATTGAAAACCTGAGTTTAAAACTTTTCCTTACTGTTAAAATATATAAATTTACTTAAAATATCAGTAGGCGTCAACTCTTATATGTTTAAAAATGTTTTTAATACATACTATGCGTTAAAACGCTTAAAAAGACGATTTGGAGCCATTTCCGGGTTTTCAAAGGAAAGCTGATACTTTTATTATTTCAGAAGGCTCAAAATATTGTATTTATCATATTAGATCAGAAGAAAAAGGTTTGGGGTCAAAAGGATTTATAAAACTTATTTTGATGGCCCAAAAGGGCAAAACCGGCAATTACCGAATTAGAGCTAGAACCCTATGTTGTGCTCAGCCTAAAAATAATTAAAAATCTTTAAAAAATCCCAAAATATTATTTTATATCAGTAGGTAAAAAGTTTGGTATCAAGAGTTGGGTTTAGATAGGCTATACGCTAATTATGCCGTTTAATTAACAAAAAGCTTTCTAATTACGCTATTGAGCATAACTCCTAACCTAGACCTCAAACTGATGTCAAATTTTAAGGACAAGTTTATAATTCAGTAGTGAAGGTTTCTATTCTCTCACATTTTCAAAAATATCGTTTTAAGGTCAAAAGGGCATAACGGTCAACATCTAGGCATTTAACGGAAACAAGCACGAACTAGGATTTCTATGGAACCAAGTTGTATAACCTCGGAGGATTATACTAACCTATAATGTGGTCCTAATGGAATCCTAAGGCATATCTAAACTAAGCCAAATCAGGTCAGAACTGAAAGTCAAAGCAAAAGTCAACTTTTGCGACTTTCGGTTCCGAACCGAGCCTATACTTAGAATTGTCGGGTTGAATCATGCTTAGGCATGTTCAACTGATATCTACCAAGTTATTAAAGTGAGAAAACTGATTTTATGGTTTCTTATATTAATAGTTATGTATTTTATTTAAGACTTACCCGTTTAACTTTTATTTGACCCGACAATTTAACTAAGTAAACGTGGTAATTAGGAGGTGCCCTTTTGAGGGTTTAACACCTACCTAATTACGGTCACGTAGCCATGTTCGTTGCGAATGATGGCTTAACCGTTTAAATGTCAAAGCATCTATCGAAAACGCTTGACTTTCGATTATAATCGCTAAAAATTAAACTAAGCACGAAAGGACACTTACAAAGGGTCCAAGCAAGGAGGGAATTGATCTTGGATGTTCAGGTATGAAGCACAAGGGCACCAACTTAGAACAATTTAGATCAAGGTGTGAATGAGAGCAAAATCAAAAGGGTATTTACAAGTTTTTGAGAACCGTTAGGATCGTTTCTCGTAACCGTGATCAAATCTGAGCCATATACCTCTTACCCATGGTTTACTAAACAATGGGCAGCCCCTAGATTCAATTATGAGAGACAAGAAGCAAAACCACAGCTGGTTTTCAGTTTCTGGTTGCTGGCACAGGTATACGGACCATATGGGGTCCTCTATACGGTCCGTAAGGACCAGGTCTGCTCAGCATATCTTTCATATATTGACAGTTTTGGCCCTTGCACTTCCAAATGTCATTTCTGACACGTTTAAGGCCCGTTAAACCATTTTTAAGGCTCTAAAATGATGCCTAAGCATAGGGAACATGAAACATGTTCAAAAATATTCCGGACGTCGGTTCGTTTGGTCGTACGGTCCCGTTGTTCGGCTAATTACGACGAAACACGGACGGACGCTAAAAACGATCCAAATTACGCGACGAATGGAATTTTATCAAGCCAAACACTAAAATAAAATATTTTGGTGCTTACATAAATTTTTGGGTGTCTGGAGATATTCAGAATGCAAGACATGCGCGAAAATGCAAACTTGTGCACTTTTTGACACTTTTAGTCCCTGCATGACGTAAAAGTTTATTTTTGCGCACCAAACACCTCTAAGCCTATATCTAAGCTATATAAAGAATAAATAGGGTATATTTAACTCATGGTCATATACCGGAAGGTCCGATACCCTACGGATCGGCATACTTTAGCAGTTTGACGCAATTAGTCCTTTAACTGCGCAAAGTAGCGCGAAATGTCGTTTACTAACATCCAAGCCTTCCATGGCCCATAATGGGCATTCCCAAGCATATACTTAAATATTACTACGCTCCCATTCACTTACATGCTCACCGAAAGGCGTAGATTCAAACGTTGACGCTTTAGGTCCCTCTATTGCGCAATTTGCGCATCTCATCATTTAATAGCATCGAAGCCTTATCTAATCCATATTAGACATTCTTGAAAGTATTACTAAACATCACGATGCTTTGGTTTCGCTAAAGGTCATTCAGAGGTATGATTAAACATATTGACACTTTTAACCCTTCTAACTTGCAAAGTTGCGCGTAACTTTACTTATAGGCATAAAAACCTTAGACGACCATTATTTGGCATTCCCGAGACTATAATCAAATATTATGAAGCTCCTGATTTGTTAAAAGATCACTCAGAGGTAAGAATTAACATGTTGACGCTTTTAACCCTTTATTGCGCAAACTTTCAATTAATTAAGCAAACGACTACACTTAATCATCAAGTGGCACATTTGTGAATATAAATACCGTATGATGTTATTTAGAAACTTATTTTAGGCATGCTAACACTTCCAGTCCTTTCATAATCAAAGTTTTCGATTTTTCAAAAAATTAGTCCCTTAAATTCAAGGTTTGACTTTATTAGGGTTTATTACACGTGTCAATACATCATTGGACGTGATTTTACGAGGTGTTACATCCTCACCCCCTTAAAAGAAATCTAGATCTTGAGATTTTCTAAAATAATGGAAGTACTTTCTGTCTTATATTGGACTTAATCTTTCCCCAGTACATTTGGACCTCTAAGGCACCCTAGTTGACCTTTATAATAGGTACATGTATCCTTTTGGAGATTCTTAACCTGTCGATCCTTAATCGATACAGGTTTCTTGTCCAATCATAAAGTTTCATTATTCTTCCTATCATTACGTGATAATGTGTTTCGTCTTATTGGTGAAACATATCCTTAAATCATTAGTGTGGGTCGCATTGCGAGCTCCACTAAGCTCCTTATATAGGTTTTAGCTTATAGGCTATTGACCTTTGTTGCATTCGATTTCCGAATGTTCTTATATATCCAGGACTTAACTTACCCTGAGAAATTTAAAATGTAGCACACCCTTCTTAGGGCGATGCTTTCGATTGAACCTTATTCCTTATTAAGGACTTAAGAAGGTTGTGACTTTTATAAATCCTCAATTTTCTGCCGATTACTGGCAATCTTTTAAATGATTATGAATTCGAATGATCTTATTTGTTGTTTCCAATACAACTTTCAGATCTTGATAATTGGACTTACCAACCTTCTGTTTAACAATAGACGTTTTAACATTCCGTCTATACAAGGTCTCCCAAGGAGCAGCCTTAATACTTATACATCAACTATTATAGAAAAGCTTATCTCAAGGTGAAATGGTTATTCCAACCATTACTTAAAACTAATCTTAAGGGATAGTTAATCCCTTCAGCCAGTCGAACAAATTGACGATCCTGGGCAGCTGATGGCAATTCTTAATTGTTGCCTAATTAGAGTTGCGGTAATCAATGCATAAGCAAAATGAACCGTCTTTCTTAATTAACTATACTGAATCCTCGGAGTATTGAGTTAGGCTATATGAATTTTCTATTTCAAAACTTGCTTAATCAGGGTTTCGATTCATCCAATGGTGGTACTAGCCGTCTTGGAGATTCCATATTAATATAGCCCTAAATGGGTTATAAATCTTAACTCTACTTGCCTCTCAGGAAGTAACAGGGTAATCTTAGGAGGAGATAATCAAGATACAAGGAGGTTATAGAGATTTTCCATATCTCAGGCTCCAGTTCATTCATTATTGCTTGTGTCAAATAAGTGACACATTTATGTTACAAGTCCACGAATTCCTTAATTGGGAACATTTACTTGGAACTTTCATTCTGGATATCTTCTTTGAATACCTTTAGTTGATTTTTGTACCATATGACCATCGAGATATCTTTGTGGTTCCATGTATTAAACCTCCATACTGATCAGGCATGGAAGCAATCTATGGAACATATTAAGATACACCAATCCTCATGTAGCGCTTCTATCATACTGTCTGGTATTCGCAATCGATAGAGATTAAAGAGATATCAACTATATATGCTGACGCACCTCCTCTTAGAGAGGGGATACTTCTAAAATTTTACGACTGAAGGTTTCTGATAGGAACAAAAGAAATGGTTCTTATGATTTCGCTTGTAAGTTTTACCTTACACTTAATATCTAGGGTTCTTACAGGAAACATTTCTAAAAGTTTGCTAAGCTTATGGTCTTATGAGAGACTTAGCAGTATCTGAAGCCAAACGCAACTCCTAGCAATAAAATCATAATAAGGGATTTAACTAGTGTCATTATTAATGTGAACTGCCTCTAATCATTCATCAGGAGGGTTAAACGCCTCCATTCTTGATCCTTTTAAACTTAGCTGCATAATCCTTGACAAAGTTTAGGACAGTCTCAGCTTTGACTGGTTGTTTCTTAATGTATACAACATGAGTAGCTGAGGTAGATCCGTAATGGATTTATAATGAGCAGGCTTTGAAACCTTAATGTGCCCTCTTATTTCCGATGCTAACCACCAACAATTATTTGCATTAAGCTTAGATTTTGGGTAATTGGAATAGGGTACTATCTCAGCCAGTGAACTAAAATTTGCGACATACTGTCGATAGTCTAGAACTTTTATGGCAAGAGTCAGAAAATTCTTATTCCATCTTTTCCATTTCGTGATGTGAATAATAGGTTTTTCTAATAAGGTCCTTAACACTTGGTCCATCCCATAGTGTATAAGAGAATCTTTCTTGTGGACTTCATTAATGTCCTCACTAATTAAGGGTATTACCATCGAATGGCTGTGATGCATACCTCACAGTGTTCTTTTCAGCGTAACCACTGATACACCTAATGGTTTCTACTTCATCCAATAATTTCCTGCAATCGATGGTCCTTTTTTTACTATTGAAGTCTCTTGACTTCCCAGAGACGAAGTACTTTTAAGTACATCCAAAAATAATGGGCTCCTTGCCATATATGCCTTTGTTGGGTTTATTCTTTGCATTTGAAGTATGAATGAAGCTCTTCTCATGAGCAGCGACATGTGTTTTAGAGCAAACAGCATTCAGCTTCTTGATCCTTTTCATGGCTTTTCTCCCAGCCTTTCTAATGGCTGTGTTAATTATAGTTTTGGAGGTTAATTCCATTAACATTGAGGTTCATATTTGATGCACCATTAATATTTGTCGCCTTTCTAACATTGTGACTGCTGTTTTTCTTTCCTGAGTTTTTTTTCCATACTCGAAGCTTTGGTATTAAATACCAAATTCAGCAGGTACATAGGCAATCCATACCCAGTGTCTCTTTAAATTGTCAAAGGCTCACCATAAGGGGTCTTGATAACTATTTGCTTCTTATTACGCACAATATGGGCTTGGTTTTAAGACGACCAATCCATTCTTATCACTATATCGAGCCCCTTTTATTATAACTGTAATAAGGACAACGGAAAGAATGATTCCTAATGGATATAAAACATCCATCTAATATTGCTGAAGCAGTTTCTGAGGTACTATCGACCAATTCTACTTTATACTTAACGCTTAGAGTTTTAACAGGCAGATTTATTAATTTACAAAATCCATTGTCTGCGAAAGACTTATCTGAAACTGAATTAAATAATACTCTAGTATGAGCGTTATTGATAAAGAAAGTACCTATTGTGACATTGTCATCCTGGATAGCCTCTTGAGCATTCGTCTGAGAGCTTCCAGCTTTGGTCTTCTTAGCCTTGCCAGACTTCTTGGTTTTATTTGGGCAATTAGTTTTGATATGCCCTATTTCATTGCAACCATAGCAGGTTGCGTCCTTTATGTCTTGGCACTCCAAAGTCTTGTGCCCTTCCCTATTACAAATTCCACAAGGCTTAGCTTGTGAACTTAAAGTGCTTTTTCCTTTAGTCGCCTTCTTTGGGCAGCGGGTCTTTATGTGCCCTTTCTCACCACAACCATGACAGGTCGCATCTTCCACCTTCTTGCAATCCAAGGTCTTATGCTCCTTGGACTTGCAGACTCCACAAGGTGAAGGCTGAGATTCAAATCTGCATTTCCCGAGGTGGTATTTCCTACAGGTTTTACATATGGTCTTTTTACCTGACTGCTGGTTGTCCTTCAATTCCTTGCATTCATGGGTCTTGTGATCCATCTCTTTACAGATGACACATCCCCTGGTCTGTTCATATATACACTTTCCGAAGTGCTTATTCTTCCCGCAGGTTTTACATTCGGGTTTTGCCTCCTTTGGCTCGGACTGGTTATAGTTTGAACCGGTCTTACCCTTTTTGTAACCCTTATTTGGGGTATTATCGCACTTTCGCTTATGATCCTTTAATACACGGTCCACAGCGTTGTTTACGGCTGTATCTATCATAGCCTGTAGCTCGGTGCCTGTTAAGTTCAGTCTTGCGTCATTATTCTGATCAATTGGATGATTGTGAGCTTCAGAGGAGTCAGCCATGATGAAGCTTTGAAGGCTACAACCAAGTAGTAATAATTTGATCATACAGTGAATTGTCGAACTTGATAATTAAATAGCCATGGTGCAAATAAACCATATAGGTCAATAGTTAGTATTAACTTTATTTGATTATGTTTTGCCTAGGTTTTTAAATAAACCATCTTTGGCGTTTAAACGGAATATAATCCTTCATATTTATTAGACAGGGGACATCAGTCACAATCGTCAATGTCGTATCAACATTTTATATAGCACAAGGGCTTGTTCCAAAGGACTTTTTGATGGCACAGATGCCTTGTCACTAGGGAAATTTTAAAACATAATCAATGATTCCTTTGGATCGGAAAATTTCATAGTTCATTATCCTTGACAAGAAGTTATGAAATAAAACTATCTTTTTCATGTATACATCTTTGCCCGTAGGTATACATCCCAGATGGATGTTTAGATGTGTACATCATGTTCGACGTTTATTAGCCATGAATCCTATTGATCATTTAGGCTAAATAAGGGGGTTTGAAAGTTCCTAATATAAATATGACATGTGTGATTTTATTGCATCACTGTTGTCGGGAATGTTAACACGTTTTCAGGTGTTATTAAGGATTCGAATATCTTTTAAACAGGTTTTACCATCTTAGCCAGGTCTTTAATGACATTCAAGCTAGGTTATACCTTATAAGATTCTTTTTAATACATATACTGGCAGAAAAGGAATAATATTTATTTTATTCAGGATATCCATTATAATTATCCTAAATTTATTTAAAATATAACTATGGCACAAAAGACCAAGTCACAAGGGCAATTTTAAATTATAAACCATGATTTTGTAGAATAAGGTATTTTGACTTTGAACGTTGTTCATTGCCTTTTCTTGACAGGGAGTTGTAGGCTACGACTGTTTTTTGTCTTAGAGGACGTTAATTATAGCCCGTAGGCACTTCATCCTTAAGGGATGATTATTTAAATAAGGGAAATCAGAATACCCCTTTTTAAGAACGTCTTATGTGATTTTATCGAATCACATTTTGTCAAGCATGTTAATATGCTTTCAGATGTTAACAAGGTTTTGAATCTTTTGGATAGGTTTTACCATCTTGGCCATGTCTGCAATGACATTTAGGCTAGGTTTTACCATCTTGGCCATGTCTGCAATGACATTTAGGCTAGGTTTTACTATCTTGGCCATGTCTGCAATGACATTTAGGCTAGGTTTTACCTTTAAGATTCTTTTAATATTTAACGCAGAACAATCCTAAATGGAGATGTTATCAAGGATCTGAATCTAATTGTGGAACTACCATCTTGGCCCTGTCTTAAAATGACACATGAGCTAGGTCTTGCCCTTTTTAGATTTTGCCATCTTATAATAATGGTAGATCTTATAATAGGAACGCTATTTTAAATCTAACCATTCCATTAAAATTTAAACAGGTACATGGTTGCCCTAAACAGGATTTCTAAGGAATAATGATGTCTTCAAAGGGACTGAAAGATAAATATGTCCTTATAAGGACTACTAAAGAAACGATCTTCAGCAAAAGGAGTTTATTCTTCATTTTATTTCTGAGTGCTTTCTCCTTGGTTGCACGTTAATCCCATTCGCAGAACAAAAGCTCGGCCTTTCCTAGGCTTCTAATGGGGAGAATTTCCATTACGGCTTCTTTGCTTGGCGACGAATTAAAAATATAGAATTTAAAGCAATAATTCTCTGAATAGAGATGAAAGTATTCCTATGTTAAGTCTAGACTCAGAAGGTTAAGGAATGTGCTACTGTGTCATTGAGATTAAACACAAAAGGCTAGTGTTTAATTCACTCAATGTTGGCTCTAATACCAACCTGTCACAACACGATATTTCCACGTATTACCGGTGGGCCCGGTGGGGAGTATCGTGACGTAGTTGTTATCATCATAGTCAAACAACACAATTTAATGCACAGCGGAAACAGAAGATAAATATACTACAAACCGATATAAAGTAATATCAAAGTATTACAAACGGAATGTAAAGGATCCACAGGCGGATCGAAAGTAAAATGAAACATTGTTCAACAGACTTTAGGCATCTAAGCTTGCGAGACTCTTTATTGATGCTAGGAGTAGCCAGCCTATTCCGATTAGTACCTGCACTTAGCCTTTTTGGAAAATACGTCAGTTTACACTGGTAAATACAATTTAACTGACTCATTTTGAAAATGTTTTAGAAAATTGATTTAAGTGCAAACGGCACAAAACCTTTTTATAACTTGGGATAATTATTTGAATATAATACTTGTAAAAGAATTACATGTTTCTTATGCGTTCAGTAGCCCGGGTTTACGCCGGGTTAAAGATCAACAGACACACCACATGATATAGTCACGCAGCAGTTTCCCCCGAAACTGGCGGTTATACCTTAATATTTATTTATGCACCAACGGGTGTACGCCTACACCCGCATGCTTAGGTCGTGGCCATTTCGTAAAATGATGCCAAGGATATCCGGGACATGGTCATTAACCCCCCAAAGGCTTTAAGAAAACAAAAAAATTTAAACGGGTCATCTTAATGAGTTTAACCTTCATATGATCAAAGATTCAATGCCCGACCAAGTGGTATTTGTATATACCGTACCCCAAGCCCGTATAAGGGAAAATAAGTTAAAAGTATTTACCTGAGCAAATTTATACAATTTATCCCAGCCGTATACCACCAAGCAAGTACAGATAGCTTTTACTGGGCTCCTAAATCTGGAACGAAGGTTTTTAATAACCTCTTAGATTTCTAAAGGGTCTTTAATTAAGACTAAGCTTAGACCGGTTAGTTTTACAGAAAGATACGGTTCAAAACGCATGATTATGCGAAGACCGGATTAGAATGTGGTTTAGACCTGACAAGCTTGTATACTTTCTTAATATGGGTAAACTAAACACATTCTGAATTTTGAGATAAAAATGATAAGGTTTGACCCGTTTCGGCTAATTTACGCAAACTAGTTACATATGCCGATCCGAACGCGAAAAGGGCGTAACGGGTAACCAAAAGAGTCATGAATAGGTTTCTTAAGTTAATATGCCTTAAATAAGTTGTGATATCAGTAGGATACCTTCCATTATGCCCAAAACGAGTTTAAGACCAATTTATGCCCCGTAGGGGTATTTTGGTCATTTTAAAGGTTATAAAAGAGCTTAAATATTAATATGAGTTTCAGGTCTGACATAATCAGTAAAAATACTTAATTTAATAAGTTTTAACAGTAGGGTATCATATATTTGTGAAATTTATTAATTATAACCATACTATGCACCGTAGGGGTATTTTGGTAATTTCACATAGGCTTAAAAGGTCAAAACTGAAAACCTGAGTTTAAAACTTTTCCTTACTGTTAAAATATATAAATTTACTTAAAATATCAGTAGGAATCAACTCTTATATGTTTAAAAATGTCTTTAATACATACTATGCGTTAAAACGCTTAAAAAGACGATTTGGAGCCATTTCCGGGTTTTCAAAGGAAAGCTGATATTTTTATTATTCCAGAAGGCTCAAAATATTGTATTTATCATATTAGATCAGAAGAAAAAGGTTTGGGGTCAAAAGGATTTATAAAACTCATTTTATGGCCCAAAAGGGCAAAACCGGCAATTACCGAATTAGAGCTAGAACCCTATGTTGTGCTCAGCCTAAAAATAATTAAAAATCTTTAAAAATCCCAAAATATTATTTTGTATCAGTAGGTAAAAGTTTTGGTATCAAGAATTGGGTTTAGATAGGCTATACGCTAATTATGCCGTTTAATTAACAAAAAGCTTTCTAATTACGCTATTGAGCATAACTCCTAACCTAGACCTTAAACTGACGTCAAATTTTAAGGACAAGTTTATAATTCAGTAGTGAAGGTTTCTATCCTCTCATATTTTCAAAAATATAGTTTTAAGGTCAAAAGGGCATAACGGTCAACATCTAGGCATTTAACGGAAACAAGCACGAACTAGGATTTCTATGGAACCAAGTTGTATAACCTCGGAGGATTATACTAACCTATAATATGGTCCTAATAGAATCCTGATGTGCGTGAAGTGTGTTATATTTTTAAATGTATTTAAGCCCCTTTTTACACTTTTAGCCAAGTTTTAAATTTATAAAAACACGATATTCACTAACACTAAACACACATATGGGCAAGTGCACCCATCGTGGACGTAGTATAGTGTTGGTAAGATACCGAGGTCGTCCAAGGACACAAGAGCTTTTAATACCGGTTTATCCTCAACGTCTAATCAAATCAAAAAGGTTAGAAAAATGTTTTAAACTAAGAAAAATAAAAACTAACTAAATGCTGAAAATAAAAATAAAATAAAAACAGATAGACAAGATGAATCACTTGGATCCGACACGTGTATTAGTATAACCTTTGATTATTTTCGCACTTTTGCACTTGTTTAAGAGATTATCTTAGTTATTGTAGTAGGCCCCTCTTTTGAAGGCGACGTTACCCTCAACCCAGTAGTTTGAGCCAGCAAGGATACAATCCTAAAGGGTCGGATTATTGAAAGATAATGAATTAAGTTATTAATGCAAATTATGGTAGGCCCCGCTTTTGGCGGTGACGTTACCCTCGGCTAAGTAGTCTGAGTCAGCAGGGATACAGTCCTAAATAACCGGGTTATAGTATTAATAGTAGTTAACTTATGAGGGGGTCAAAGAGTTTGGATCTCCGCCATCCAATACCTATGGGCATTGAAGGAGATCCTACTAAATTTGACCCAGGTCCCAAGCAGGACCTCTAAACGCTGAACAAGGGCAAGACCCTTACCAAACCGTTCCCTTAACCCCCGACCAGGTAGCCAACATACCTCCATATAGACCGTGGAGATATGAATGGTGAAAATCTTTTATTTTATATAGACAGTAAAATAATGCCAAGACACCACGGACAAACGATAAGGAAAGATCACCTTCAACATAAGCAACTAGTTATTAAAGTCATTAATACAAAACCAAATAAAAAGTGCAAAAGATTAAAAATAAAAAGTATTATACTAAACACTTGTCTTCACCAAGTGATGTAAGAGACTTAGGCAAACATGGCCTTGATTGTCAAGAACTCTTACGATCAATCTTGGATCCCGAGACGACTCACACACTCTACGATGGACAATGGATGATGGTGGTGGATGATGGTGTTATGGTGGTGGTGGGTGGTGGATGAAGTGTGAGAGAGGTGGTGTGCCAAGGGATGAGAGAGAATGAAGCCAAGCTCCTCTATTTATAGGCTGAACAGAAGGCTGGACACGGCCCCGTGTCCGTTGGACACGGCCCCGTGCCCGCCTGACACTCTCTCTCCTCATTAATTGTAATTGCGAATTACAATTAATGCGCCTGCTGTACTTTCACCACGCCCCCGTGCTCGCTGGACACGGCCCCGTGGTAGGTAATGGAAGCTTCTACTGGTTTGTCTTTTCTGCTGCTTCCTGGGCACGCCCCCGTGTTCGCTGGACACGGGGCGTGTTCAGACTCTGTTTCTTCTCTTTTGCCTTGGGAGATGCCGTTGAGGGTCCGGGCAGTCCACTTTTGTCCCTTTTCTTGTATTTATGGTAGAATTAGCTGTCTTTTTGCTTCTTTTGTGATTTTGAGCTCATTTCATCCTGAAAATACAAAAGGAAGACAAAAACACTCTTTTTCCAACATTAGTACTTAAAAAGGGTTAGTTTTATGCCTTAATTGATGTGATTTATATGTTGCATTTTACACACATCAAATCCTAAGGCATATCTAAACTAAGCCAAATCGGGTCAGAACTGAAAGTCAAAGCAAAAGTCAACTTTTGCGACTTTCGGTTCCGTTCCGAACCGAGCCTATACTTAGAATTGTCGGGTTGAATCATGCTTAGGCATGTTCAACTGATATCTACCAAGTTATTAAAGTGAGAAAACTGATTTTATGGTTTCATATATTAATAGTTATGTATTTTATTTAAGACTAACCCGTTTGACTTTTATTTGACCCGACAATTTAACTAAGTAAACGTGGTAATTAGGATGTGCCCTTTTGAGGGTTTAACACCTACCTAATTACGGTCACGTAGGCATGTTCGTTGCGAACAATGGCTTAACCATTTAAAAGTTAAAGCGTCTATCGAAAACGCTTGACTTTCGATTATAACCGCTAAAAATTAAACTAAGCACGAAAGGACACTTACAAAGGGTCCAAGCAAGGAGGGAATTGATCTTGGATGTTCAGGTATGAAGCACAAGGGCCCCAACTTAGAACAATTTAGATCAAGGTGTGAATGAGAGAAAAATCAAGAGGGTATTTATAGGTTTTTGAGAACCGTTAGGATCGTTTCTCGTAAACCGTGATCAAATCTGAGCCATACACCTCTTACCCATGGTTTACTAAACAATGGGCAGCCCCTAGATTCAATTATGAGAGACAAGAAGCAAAACCACAGCTGGTTTTCAGTTTCTGGTTGCTGGCACAGGTATACGGACCGTATGGGGTCCTGTATACGGTCCGTAAGGACCAGGTCTGCTCAGCATATCTTTCATATATTGACAGTTTTGGCCCCTGCACTTCCAAATGTCATTTCTGACACGTTTAAGGCCCGTTAAACCATTTTTAAGGCTCTACAATGATGCCTAAGCATAGGGAACATGAAACATGCTCAAAATTATGCCGGATGTCGGTTTGTTTGGTCGTACGGTCCCGTTGTTCGGCTAATTACGACGAAACACGGACGGACGCTAAAAACGATCCAAATTATGCGACGAATGGAATTTTATCAAAACAAACACTAAAATAAAATATTTTGGTGCTTACATAAATTTTTGGGTGTCTGGGGATATTCAGAATGCAAGATATGCTCGAAAATGCAAACTTGTACACTTTTTGACACTTTTAGTCCCTGCATGACGTAAAAGTTTATTTTTGCGCACCAAACACCTCTAAGCCTATATCTAAGCTATATAACGAATAAATAGGGTATGTTTAACTCATGGTCATATACCGGAAGGTCCGATACCCTACGGATCGGCATACTTTAGTAGTTTGACGCAATTAGTCCCTTAACTGCGCAAAGTAGCGCGAAATGTCGTTTACTGACATCCAAGCCTTCCATGGCCCATAATGGGCATTCCCAAGCATATACTTAAATATTACTACGCTCCCGTTCACTTAAATGGTCACCGAAAGGTGTAGATTCAAAAGTTGACGCTTTAGGTCCCTCTATTGCGCAACTTGCGCATCTCATCATTTAATAGCATCGAAGCCTTATCTAATCCATATTAGTCATTCTTGAAAGTATTATTAAACATCTTCGGGTTCGCTAAAAGGTCATTCAGAGGTATAATTAAACATATTGACACTTTTAACCCTTCTAACTTGCAAAGTTGCGCGTAACTTTACTTATAGGCATAAAAACCTTAGACAGCCATTATTTGGCATTCCTGAGAGTATAATCAAATATTATGAAGCTCCCGATTTTTTAAAAGATCACTTAGAGGTAAGAATTAACATGTTGACGCTTTTAACCCTTTATTGCGCAAACTTTCAATTAATTACGCAAACGGCTACACTTAATCATCAAGTGGCACATTTGTGAATATAAATACCGTATGAACGATATTTTTAAACTATGTTTTATAAATGCATTCACAACGCTTATTCAAAACGCAGTATCGCATTTAACGCTATTACAACGCATACTATTTAAAAGCATTTTATCGCATATCACATCACATGATTATACTAAACGCTATCACATCGCAATCCCATCGCAAATCGAATCGCAGATTTACCTTTATGCATATTACGCGTTATGTGTGTTATTTGTGTGTTTACCTATTTAATGTTATGTGGTTATTCTCATCGCTACACTCACTCACAACTCGCTTAAACGCAACGCTTATCGCACGAAACGAAAGTTGGAAAACTAACTCGCACCAGTCGTTTGATCGGATGACCATTTGATCAAATGATCATCCGTCCGGATGACCATCCGATTGGATGGCCATCCGATCGACTGGCCATCCGACCCACGCACTTGCATCGCCTTATCTCCTCTCACCCTATAAATACCCACCTGTCACATCACTGTTCACTGATGTGACAACTTTATCCGACCCAAATGCTCCCAGCTCGTTCTCAAGCACTTTTCACTCGATTCAAGGCTATTTACGTAAGTTTTCTTCCTAAATCTTGTACTTCCATCATCACTACACACTTTCTCATCATCTTCTCCATCAAAATCATACTTTTACATCATGAAATCACCTGATTTGGACTCCTTGAAGGTGACATCATCTCGGTTGCACATGCAAACTGTAGTGTGACATCATCCTGTTAAGATTGATCCAGATCTAAAAGATTTCTACACATTTTCACACAAATTTCCACAAGATCTAAACATTTTCAACAGTTTACATACTTTCTCCAACATTCTTCACTTTTGAACTCAAAACCGATGGAATCCAGACTCATTCTGGCTCTCTACTCATTCTCTAGTTGAGAACCGGTATGAGAACGGATTTCCACCGAAAAGACGACCGATTTACGGGTTGAACATGAAACTCCATCAAGAATAGTTAGGCTAATCGAATGGGGTTATTCCCATCCGATCGACTGAGCTGGACTTGATGTGGTTTTCCGTTGTTTGACACGTCGTCACGTCGTCTCCGTCAAACTTCAACTTTTTAACTTAGAAATTTTACTAGTTTTCAAAACATCAGCTCGCCCAATCGAATAGTCATCCGATCGGATGACCATCCGATCGAATGACTATTCGACCAGGTGACTTGTCCTTTACAATTTTCAACACTTAAACAATTTGGCAAGACTTCAAACTTCAACCTCTCAATCGAATAGCCATCCGATCGAATGGCCATCCATCCGGATGACCATCCGATAGAATATCTTGATTTATACTACAACGAAAACTTCAAAAGTTTCAAAACGATTTACAAACACACTCACTCAATCGAATGACCAACCGTTCGAATGGTCATCCGTCCGGATGACCATCCGATCGAATGTGTATCTATCCGTTCGACTCACCATTCGACACTTAACTCATCTGACACGCACTGTTACACGCTGTTCAATGCTTACGCTATCGTTCTATGCTCAGGCTAATCTCCACGCGCTCCCTTCAATCCAAGTACTGTGTTTACTAGCTAAACATGCACTGTGAGTATACTCGAACCCTTTTTCGCTTAACGCACTTTTGGGTGTTACATACGTTATCTATATGAAATAACATCAACACACAACGCAAACACTTTTAAACGCTAACTGCTCTCGCATGTTATACGTGATTCGATGAATGCTTGTATGTTATGTTTATACAGTGATTGTTGCATGACACCTTAGTAACGATAGTACTGTAGTTTGGACTCAGCATTTGTCATGGACATGGGTTGTTAAGGGTTTTACTTCACATGGTCATAGTGGTGATAATGTGTTGCGCACTCTACACTCGCAGTCATGTCGGTTGCATACGTCATTGTCGATAGCTTACTTGATTCACATTTCTACGTGTTACATGTTGGTTATGCATAAACGCGCTCGCTATACTATATGCTATCAAACTTGTGTACTCACCTTTACATTTTATGTATTGACTTTATTTTAACGTATGTGACAGGTTGATAGGATGCTATGTTTGCTGTGATGAAATCGAGTAGGTGGTCTAGAAACGTCATTCAATAAATATGAGTTGTCGGAACAGTTTATTTGTTTATGAGACTTATATTTGTAATGACTGTTTATGCTTTATAAGTTAATGGTATGGGACATTAATGCTAAATATATTGTCACTAATAGTTGTTATGGATTCTCTTGGACAATCTGTTTCCCTCAGTGCCACGCCTCGATAATTCCGCCATCAGTTGGGGTGTGACAGACAACAATGAGGGTCAAGAATATACATTAAAGAATGAAATAACTACAACTAAACTAAGAAAACATCAAGTGATGTGTGGATTTTCAAGTTGGATAGCCCAAGCTAACCTCATAATCACACAATCTTCAAGCTTTAAGCTTGTTCATCACTTGTGGGTTAAAACCCTATCAAAAAGAATGTTTATGAGGATTAAACCTCTGGATTTACATGTCACAACCTTGTTTTTAAGCCCAACTAATCATAGACTTGATTATGAGCATAAGGACATAGGAATGTGATGAGATAACTTAAGTTCAAACAAGTTTAAGACATGTTTAATCAAAGCAGAAAGTTTATTGCACTTTGGAGCCTTCTATGGTGATGTTCCATCTTGGTTTTCCATGGAAAACCTGTGGAAACATACCTAAGGTTGTTCCAAGGGATTAGAAAGAAGAATCGATGAAAAAGGATGAGTAGAAGTGAACTTATGCTTACTTTAGTAACTTGTGACGAATCTGTATTTGCTTCTAATTATCAGCTGATTTGAGAGTGATTTGAGAGTGTTTTGAGTGAGTTACAATGTGGAAAAAGTGTGGAGGAGGCTTGGGTTTTATAGCGAAGAGTTAGGTTAAGTGGTTGGGTGTATTTAATGGAGAAAACACAATTAAAACATAATTAAACACAACAAAATGGCCAATCCCGTAACCAGCTGCTGTTTTCTGTGGATCAGGCCGCCTCGCGGGCCGCGAAGGAGATGGGCAGGTGGGTCGCGGTCGGTGAGCCGCTTGGCTGATGCGAATTGTTTGATTTTTGACATATACACCCCCTATACTTTCATATATTGGTGTTTTAAGGTGTAATTAGGGTGTTTTGAGTATAAGAACCATCTATGAATCTAACACCCCGTGTTTCGAAAGTCAAAGTCAAAGTCAAGATTGAAGTCAAAGGAAGAAAAGATTGCTAACTGCGATCTGTCACTCATTGCTCAACTCCTGTTTTGACTTCTTTGACTCATAGATAATCTATTTATTTTATCGCATTAGTTGTATTATGTGGAGTACTTGTTAATAATCGGGGTTTAATCGATATTTATCGCATGTTTATCGCTCATCGCATCACAATAGCACTCGCAACCCGACTTATGCGTCCTGGATATTGTTTTACGTGTGTGTGCTACGTATGTGTTACTTGTGCATGTTTATTTATGTTTATGTTATGGTGATTAATCGAAACGCAATCGTAACGCTATCGCAATCGAATCGTAGACGCTAAACGCAAGTTAGTAAGGATAATTGTATGTTAGATATAGTAGTTGGGATTAATGGATAATGCTATCGCACCACAACTCGCTTAAACGCATCGCAATACCCTACGCACGAGACGAAATGTCGCAACTCAACTCGTCGGAGCCACTCGATCAGGTGACAAATCGATCGGATGGCCATCCGATCGGATTGCCACCCGATCGGACAGCCTCCCGATCGGTGACCCACTCGATTCTAGGCACTTTCCTTTTTAGGAAACCCTATAAATACCCTTCATATGTCACATCACTTGATGTGACAACCTCTCACTCGACCCAGCCGCTCTCAAGCTTTTTTCTCTTGATTTCTCGCAATTCTTGTAAGTTTTCAACCTAAATCTTGTACTTTCTTGATCTACACGCACTCCTTCATCTTTCTATCTTTTGAACCTTAACTTTTAACCGTGAAATCAATGGATTTGAGGTGTTCTAGGGTGATGTCATCATGGAGTTCTTATGAACTTCATGTTTTGGCTTCAACCCACCAAGAACAACCTAGATTTGGACGATTTCCACACGAATAAACAAAGATCTTGCTTAGATCTGAACATATGCTTGGTGAAAAGGATTGACATCTGATCGACTGGCCATCCGATCGGATTGCCATCCGACACTTACCACTTTGCACCGTTTTACGCGCCGCTTATCGTTTATGCTTTCGTTAACTGTTCAGGCTAATCTCTCTCAGCGCTCCCTTCAATCCAAGGCAGTGTTTATTAAGTTAAACGCTATCTGTGAGTATACTCGATCCCTTTTTGCATTATGAACTTTTGGGTGTCACATACATTACTTATACTAAATCACAATCGACACTCAACGCAAACACTATTTGTACGCTAACCGTTATTGCATGCTACGTGTTATTCGATGAATGCTTGTATGTTATGTTAACACAGTGATTGTTGCCTGACACCTTAGCAACGATAGTACTATAGTTTGGACTTAGCACCTGTCGTGGACAGGGGTTGTTAAGGGCTTTAGTTCACGTGTCCCAGTGGGGATATGTGTTGCGCATTCTACAACTCGCAGTCACGTCTGTGCATATTTCTCTGTCGATAACCTATTTGCCTTCACTTTATACATGTTACATGCTGGTTAGGCGTGAACGATTTCGAACTCTATTATATCTAATAAACTTGTATGCTCACCTTTACACTATGTGTATTGACCTCTATTTTAACATATGTGACAGGTGTTTAGGATGCTATCTGCTAGGACGCTGTGCTTTTTGCTTGCTTTTCATGGAATCAAGTAGGATTGAGAGTCTAGAAACAAAAACAATTTATCGTATTTTTATTTGAAATCTGAGTTGTCGGAACATGCTTTTGTTTGGAGAATATCTATGTCTGTAACAATTAGATTACTTAATGGGTTACGGTATGGGACGTAATTTTAACTATTTGGTAATTTAGTCGTTATGGAATTTCTCTCAACAATCTGTTTCGCTCAGTGCCGCGCCCCGATATTTCCGCCATCGGTTGAGGTGTGACAGATTGGTATCAGAGCCATAACTATAGGGAATTAGGCAAGACTCGACCTAGTGATGTGTGTAAAATGCAACATATAAATTACATCAATTGAGGCATAAAACTAACCCTTTTTAAGTACTAATGTTGGAAAAAGAGTGTTTTTGTCTTCCTTTTGTATTTCAGGATAAAATGAGCTCAAATTCACAAAAGAAGCAAAAAGACAGCTAAATCTAACATAAATACAAGAAAAGGAACAAAAGTGGATTGCCCGACCCCTCAACGGCATCTTCCTAAGCAGAAAAGAGAAGTCAGAAGACTGAACACGCCCCGTGCTCAGCCAGCACGGGGCCGTGCCCAAGAAGCAGCAAAAAAGACAAACCTATAGAAGCTTCTATTGCCCACCACGGGGCTGTGTCCAGTGAGCACGGGGGCGTGGCGAAAGTACAGCAGGCGCATTAATTGTAATTGCGAATTACAATTAATGAAGAGAGAGAGTGTCAGACAGGCACGGGGGCGTGTCCAGCGGACACGGGGCCGTGCCCAGCCTTCTGTTCAGCCTATAAATAGGAGTGCTTGGTTTCATTTCAACTTATCCCTTGGCACACCACCTCTCTCACACTTCATCCACCACCCACCACCATCACAACACCATCATCCACCACCATCATCCATTGTCCATCATAGAGTGTGTGAGTCGTCTCGGGATCCAAGATTGATCGTAAGAGTTCTTGACAATCAAGGCCATGTTTGCCTAAGTCTCTTACATCACTTGGTGGAGACAAGTGTTTAGTATAATACTTTTTATTTTTAATCTTTTGCACTTTTTATTTGGTTTTGTATTAATGACTTTAATAACTAGTTGCTTATGTTGAAGGTGATCTTTCCTTATCGTTTGTCCGTGGTGTCTTGGCATTATTTTACTGTCTATATAAAATAAAAGATTTTCACCATTCATATCTCCACGGTCTATATGGAGGTATGTTGGCTACCTGGTCGGGGGTTAAGGGAACGGTTTGGTAAGGGTCTTGCCCTTGTTCAGCGTTTAGAGGTCCTGCAAGTGACCTGGGTCAAATTTAGTAGGATCTCCTTCAATGCCCATAGGTATTGGATGGCGGGGATCCAAACTCTTTGACCCCCTCATAAGTTAACTACTATTAATACTATAACCCGGCTATTTAGGACTGTATCCCTGCTGACTCAGACTACTTAGCCGAGGGTAACGTCACCGCCAAAAGCGGGGCCTACCATAATTTGCATTAATAACTTAATTCATTATCTTCCAATAATCCAACCCTTTAGGATTGTATCCTTGCTGACTCAAACTACTGGGTTGAGGGTAACGTCGCCTTCAAAAGAGGGGCCTACTACAATAACTAAGATAATATCTTAAACAAGTGCAAAAGTGCGAAAATAATCAAAGGTTATACTAATACACGAGTCGGATCCAAGTGATTCATCTTGTCTATCTGTTTTTATTTTATTTTAATTTTCAGCATTTAGTTAGTTTTTATTTTTTTTAGTTTAAAAATCTTTTATAACTTCTTTTTGATTTGATTAGACGTTGAGGATAAACCGTTACTAAAAGCTCTTGTGTCCTTGGACGACCTCGGTATCTTACCAACACTATACTACGTCCACGATGGGTGCACTTGCCCATATGTGTGTTTAGTGTTAGTAAATATCGTGTTTTATAAATTTAAAACTTGGCTAAAAGTGTAAAAAGGGCTTAAATATACATCTAAATTATATCACACTTCACGCACATCAAGTTTTTGGCGCGGCTTCCGGGGACACAAGGATTTTAAGAAAGTTAGGAATCAACGGCCTAATCATATTTTTATCTTTCTTTTTATTTTTTTTAGGATTTTTCTTAGTTTTTCAGCTTCTGCAGAGCTCAGCATGGGCCGTGCCCGCTGAACACGCCCCCGTGCTCAATCATTGGAACTGGCAATCCTGTTTTAAGTCAGACAGTAAACTGAACACAGGGCCGTGCTCACTCAACACGCCCTCGTGCCCAAGATTCACTTACTGATAACAGAACCGTTAGATCCCGGCGGTTGGTAATTTCTGACATAAACATGAGTGATAGTAATTCTTTTTACTTTCGGCACTCTTATGGTACGTGGTGTCAATTATGTGGAGGCGAACATAAAGAATTAAAATGTTACTTTCTAAATTATAGGCCCCACTACATAGAGCCGCCAATTCCTTATAACCTTAAGAGGGGCGAAAGTAAAAATAAGCACTATCTCTCCCTCGAATGCGCCCAGCCAGATATTCTAGGGGAAATGCTCCTTGACGAGTTATTTCAACTAGAAGAGCTAATTCTAAATTGGTCAAAAGAACTTAGGAAGGATTTTATCGATCCGCCCCAAGACGATGACCATGAAGAAATGTTGGAACCGCATTCCGACAACCTCGTTGCTCCCAAAAATACCTTCATACCTAGCGAAGACTTGGACGATAGTTGTCCCTGTGCCGATTGTGCCGTGAAGGACTCTCTATCGACTTCGTTCGGTGCATACATAGACCTGAGCGATTCGGCATACACCTTCTTTAACGAGAGCCCGGGAAAGGGTTGGACTTGTCCACCTAGAATGAAAATAGGAATTACCCTCACCGACAACCTCTTGCGTTCTCGCCTTAGTCTAGGACAATTAAGGTATCTTAGGCACTTTGGGGTTGTTCCAACCAATCAAGAGCCACCCGATAATGGTAAGTTCCTTGAAAAAAACTAGACAACTTCATAAAATATTGGTAAGTTCCTTGAAAAAAACTAGACAACTTCATAAAATAGTCCCTCGACACGGGGCCGTGTCCAGCCAACACGCCCCCGTGTCCACCAAAAGATTCCCTTCTGATCAGTACGTCAGAATACGGACAAACTGTGTCAGAACTCCACCTGCACACGGGGCCGTGTCCAACGAACACGGGGCCGTGTCCAGGATGCTGTCGTTTTCTATAAATGCAGCCAAGAATTCTGCACATTTGGACCAACTTGGGACAGAGATTTGAAGGAATCTTCTCTCAACTATCCTAGGTAAGTCTAAAAGAAGGTTCCAACAACCCATCTTGTCCTTTCCTCTTCTAGCCATTTCCTTCTTCTCCATCTTTCTCCAAGAACTACCATTAAAAGTTTGAATTCTTCAAACTTTGTGGTAGGGATTAATGAGTTTTGTTCAAGGAATCTTGGTAAAAATATGTTATGTAACATTGTTTTAAGTTATTAATGTTTAAAAGGACCCCACAAGTTCAGAAAATAACTTAAAATTTCAAGTTTCCTTGCTTCAAAATTCTGCAGAAAGATGAACACGGGGCCGTGCTCAATGAGCACGGGGCCGTGCCCAGACACTGTTTCATCAAATAAACTATTTTTCAGTTTATTTTTCGTAGAATGTCAAGTGAAAACAGTGAAACATCTTCCGTGCATTCATCAAATAGCCGAAGAGGAAGAACCGTATTAACGATCTTACGGTGGGACTCGAAAGCAGCTTCCAAGAAATTAACCTCTTGCACCAGAGGTTAAATATTCTTGTAGCACCCCCGATGGAACCAGTCCTCCCACAACAGGATTGGAACTTGGCACTCGGGATTAATAACCCTACCGGGTGGGAAGACTTTCCGGCGGAACCTCCCGTGGAGCACCAACAAGAGATCCCGTTGGAAATCGAAACTCCTCAAACTGATGCCAATGAGCCTACTTTTCTCCTTCCAAGGGAGGTGGAGGAGTGGCTCGCCGACATGTGAGGAAAGCCACACCCGGAAGATGGAGTTTTAAAAAGGCCTTGTCTAACCAAGATTAGTAGCTTCTTGGAAATTTTGCTAATTAGAATAAAGTATAGGCTAGAACTCCATGGTTTAGTATTTCCTTGTTTTCATATTTAGTTTAATGTACGGTCTCTCTATGGTTGCAATGAAATGATGGTTTTTAAAGTTTGGATGGTTCATAAGGAATAAAACACACTCATGGTGGTAAAGGATGGAAAGGGGAACGAGAAAAATGGCCCCATGCACAAGAACAAGGCAACCCGACACAAATTTCTCCATTACAGAAGGTTCAACACGGGCCGTGTCCAACCAACACGGCCCCGTGCTGAACCCCCTGCAGAAAAATGCCCAGTTCAGGTAACTGGACACGGGCCGTGTCCGGTCCCCACGGGGCCGTGTTCAGACTGCCAGTAACATAAATCTTTGCTTTTTAACACCACATTACACATCCAATCAACCTAAAAATTTATTTTTGGGACACATTGAGGACAATGTGTAATTTAAGTGTGGGGGGGGGGGGGGAAGCTAAAACTTTGAAATTTTGCAAGTCCTATTAACAAGCCTTACACAAAACTCTATTGGAACCGCTAATCACCCCAAATTTTTTTCAAAAACTTTTCTTTTTTTTACTTGTCTTGGTTTAATTTGGGAATAACAAGTTCTAAAAAGTTTATATTTTTACAAATTTACAACCGATAGCGTCGTGATAAAAAGAACCAACATAAGAAAATTATGAAACGGCATGACAAGCTTGGTTAAAATTCGATTATATATACTTGATCACATAAAAACCCATTCCCACAAAAGTGAGTTTTGAGCCTTTATTGAGCATACAAATTTACATCTTTAGACTAAATGCTCATTTTTCGTTTCTTGTGTGAATAGCCGCTTGGTTCTTACGACTCTAGAACTTGCCACGACGATTCATTCCCGGTCCTTACCAACTTAAACCCAAGTAAGTAAATGATGGAGGCATTAGGACTAACCATTTTTCTTTCTACACCATTATTTTTCAATTTTTTTTACCACCTACCCAAAATCCCCCTAGTTAACCCCTTTGAGCCTAAACCTTTCATTTCTTTACCCTAAAACCTTTTCACCTACCAAAAACCCTTTTTATTTTCACCCTTTATTTTAGTAACAAGCTCGGTTTTTCGTGTGACTAAAAAAAAATAATGATGATGAAGTTAGAAATAAACAAACAAAGCTATTAATACAAAAGCTTGTTTGGAGAAATACTTCGAAATAAAAAGTCACTAAAACAAAGTGGTTTACGAAAACCGACGCTTTTTACGCTTTTCGCCATTTTCTACTAACCCATTCACCCACCTTTAGCCCAAACCTATACCCAAAAAGTCCTCTTGATATTTACAAAGGTAACAAGTTAAAAAGGAGGAGGATTGATTGCTTGGTAAGCTTATGGTAGGAATAAGTTCCACGCCGCTCTCGAGTGATTCACTAAAAATACACCTTCGGCCGAGTGTGAGTGATTTCTCCCGTGAGGTATGTGAACTTGTATATAAATGGAATTTAAAAAAAAAGGCATGTTATGCCCAAATTAGTAATTTCTCCTATGAAACGTTCTAAACAAATCATAACAAATAGGATTGTAAATAAATAAAAATAAAACCCAAAAAGATCTTGGATTCCCGACACTCTATGACAAGCCAAAAACCTTCTCTTCTACCCATTCCATTTGGGAGTGTGAGCCATATATTAAAGAGTTTTCCTTGAGGACAAGCAAAAGTTCAAGTGTGGGGGTATTTGATGTGTGTAAAATGCAACATATAAATTACATCAATTGAGGCATAAAACTAACCCTTTTTAAGTACTAATGTTGGAAAAAGAGTGTTTTTGTCTTCCTTTTGTATTTTCAGGATAAAATGAGCTCAAATTCACAAAAGAAGCAAAAAGACAGCTAAATCTAACATAAATACAAGAAAAGGAACAAAAGTGGATTGCCCGACCCCTCAACGGCATCTTCCCAAGCAGAAAAGAGAAGTCAGAAGACTGAACACGCCCCGTGCTCAGCCAGCACGTGGCCGTGCCCAAGAAGCAGCAGAAAAGACAAACCTATAGAAGCTTCTATTGCCCACCACGGGGCCGTGTCCAGTGAGCACGGGGGCGTGGCGAAAGTACAGCAGGCGCATTAATTGTAATTGCGAATTACAATTAATGAAGAGAGAGAGTGTCAGACAGGCACGGGGGCGTGTCCAGCGGATACGGGGCCGTGCCCAGCCTTCTGTTCAGCCTATAAATAGGAGTGCTTGGTTTCATTTCAACTTATCCCTTGGCACACCACCTCTTTCACACTTCATCCACCACCCACCACCATCACAACACCATCATCCACCACCATCATCCATTGTCCATCATAGAGTGTGTGAGTCGTCTTGGGATCCAAGATTGATCGTAAGAGTTCTTGACAATCAAGGCCATGTTTGCCTAAGTCTCTTACATCACTTGGTGAAGACAAGTGTTTAGTATAATACTTTTTATTTTTAATCTTTTGCACTTTTTATTTGGTTTTGTATTAATGACTTTAATAACTACTTGCTTATGTTGAAGGTGATCTTTCCTTATCGTTTGTCCGTGGTGTCTTGGCATTATTTTACTGTCTATATAAAATAAAAGATTTTCACCATTCATATCTCCACGGTCTATATGGAGGTATGTTGGCTACCTGGTCGGGGGTTAAGGGAACGGTTTGGTAAGGGTCTTGCCCTTGTTCAGCGTTTAGAGGTCCTGCAAGGGACCTGGGTCAAATTTAGTAGGATCTCCTTCAATGCCCATAGGTATTGGATGGCGGGGATCCAAACTCTTTGACCCCCTCATAAGTTAACTACTATTAATACTATAACCCGGCTATTTAGGACTGTATCCCTGCTGACTCAGACTACTTAGACGAGGGTAACGTCACCGCCAAAAGCGGGGCCTACCATAATTTGCATTAATAACTTAATTCATTATCTTCCAATAATCCAACCCTTTAGGATTGTATCCTTGCTGACTCAAACTACTGGGTTGAGGGTAACGTCGCCTTCAAAAGAGGGGCCTACTACAATAACTAAGATAATATCTTAAACAAGTGCAAAAGTGCGAAAATAATCAAAGGTTATACTAATACACGAGTCGGTTCCAAGTGATTCATCTTGTCTATCTGTTTTTATTTTATTTTAATTTTCAGCATTTAGTTAGTTTTTATTTTTTTTAGTTTAAAAATCTTTTATAACTTCTTTTTGATTTGATTAGACGTTGAGGATAAACCGGTACTAAAAGCTCTTGTGTCCTTGGACGACCTCGGTATCTTACCAACACTATACTACGTCCACGATAGGTGCACTTGCCCATATGTGTGTTTAGTGTTAGTAAATATCGTGTTTTATAAATTTAAAACTTGGCTAAAAGTGTAAAAAGGGCTTAAATATACATCTAAATTATATCACACTTCACGCACATCACCTAGTCTGGGTCGATGTCCTAGAAACGACCTAGTCTATAGTTAAGTACCAACAGACCGACTTGTGCATACCCTGTAGGGGTATTGTACGAGCTTACTTGCTATATCTCGCTATTCTCGCTTACACTTTCACTGCACACTCTCTTCAAGTGAACGAGTGATTAGGTTGAGACTAGGTGTGAAAACCGCAAACTCTCGACTCGCTTGTTCAACCCGCATTTTTATCTATAAACGAGGAAATTTGCGTTGAATCAGGAGTGAAATCCATACTTTAACGAATAATTCCTCCATATTTTATCAAAACAAGAACGAAGTTGTTAAGTTAGGGGTGAAACCCGAACCTTGACGACTTATTCCGACCTCTATTTTGGTTTTAGAAACTCTCACCAAAGTCTCGACGGACTCCAACGACTTGAAGTCACACTACAACTTGAAGGATGTGTGCCATTCGCCCAGATTTGAGGCAAGAGCACAGTCCCGAGAGTCGAAGTGTGTACCAAAAGCCCCTGTGAATAGTCGAACCACTTTAGCTAGTCAATGTCTATCAGCCTAAGACACTCAATTACTCGATTTCAATCTCGCAACCACTGATTTTATGTGTTTTCGATTCTAAGCTGCCAACTGCTGACTCTGGTATTTGTCATTTTATGTGGACCTTATGTGTTTTATGTGGTTTTATGGGATTTGTTAGCGTTTTGAGATACTGATGGTTTCGATCTAACGCTTTTGCTTCGCACAACTCGCCACGTACCGTTAACAAATCGCTGCTACTTGTGGATGAACGCATGATATGATACTCGCTGTGTACTCGCTAATCGCAATCGATGCGCGCACGAACTTTGAATGATAGGTTTCTGTATTCCGACTGCTTCTATGTGCTTATGTGTCCCTAGGTGCTTATGTGATTCTGTGCTTATGTGGTTTTATGATTATGTGCCTATGTGTCTATGTGTTACATGACTGTGTTCCTGAGCTTTAGTAGTATTAGGCGTGTGAGGTGAGATTCGAATATATTGTGTCTGACTCCTATGACGATGTCGCTTGCAGACAATGTCGTCATCTGGATCCCGTCACTCGCGCACCGCTCGCCGAAACCAGAAAGACAAACGCCTTGCTGCTCTCGTCGCTAAGCAGATAGCAAAAGTCATCCCTCAGATCGTTAGCGACCTACACGAGAATGCTAGCAAGTCTTCTGAGGAGTCCAAGACTGAAACTCCTAAAGCTGCTTTCAGCTTCAAGCAGTTTAAAGCTTGCGGACCGAAATCATTCACTGGCGAAGATGGCCCTACGACCTTGTTTCAATGGTTTGATTCAATCGAGGTCAACCTGCGCCAGAGTGGCTGTCCTGACGATCTCCGCACACTGAATGCTACCGGCGTCTTCCAGTCCCGCGCTTTAGACTGGTGGACGACCGAGAGGAACAAACGCGGAAATGATGCAGCTTATGGTTTGACGTGGGATGAGTTGAAAGACGTCATGTTAGAAGAGTTCTGCCCTCCCCACGAGCGCCAAAAGTTGGAGGACGAATTCTGGCACATTAAGTAGAAGGATGGTGACAATGCTGCTTTAACTGCTCGCTTCAAGCAGCTCAGTATTGATGTGCGTTAGGTGTTATGTATTTTAGATATATATTTTAAGCCCTTTTACACTTTTTAGCCAAGTTTTAAATTTATGAAACACGATATTTACTAACACTAAACACACATATGGGCAATTGCACCCATCGTGAGCGTAGTATAGTGTTGGTAAGATACCGAGGTCGTCCAAGGACACAAGAGCTTTTAGTACCGGTTTATCCTCAACGTCTAATCAAATCAGAAGTTAGAAAAATGTTTTTAAACTTGAAAAATAAAATTAACTAAAATGCTAAAAAATAAAATAAAAATAAAAACAGATAGACAAGATGAATCACTTGGATCCGACTCGCCTTTAGTGTAACCTTTGATTATTTCCGCACTTTTGCACTTTTTAAGAGATTATCTTTTGAAGGTGACGTTACCCTCAACCCAGTAGTTTGAGTCAGCAAGGATACAATCCTAAAGGGTCGGATTATTGAAAGATAATTAATTAAGTTATTAATGCATAATGTGGTAAGCCCCACTTTTGAAGGTGACGTTACCCTTGGCTAAGTAGTCTGAGTCAGCAGGGATACAGTCCTAAGTAGCCGGGTTAAAGTTTTAATAGTAGTTTATATATGAGGGGATCAAAGACACCACGGACAAATGATAAGGAAGAATCACCTTCAACATATAAAACTAGTTATTAAAGTCATTAATACATAACCAAATAAAAAGTGCGAAAAGATTAAAAATAAAAAGTACTACACTAAATGCTTGTCTTCACCAAGTGATGTAAGAGACTTAGGCAAACATGGCCTTTGATTGTCAAGAACTCTTACGATCAATCTTGGATCCCGAGACGACTCACACACTCTATGATGGATGATGGATGATGGTGGTGGATGATGGTGTTGTGATGGTGGTGGTGGGTGGGTGAAGTGTGAGAGAGGTGGTGTGCCAAGAGATGATTTGCAAGTGAGCCAAGCATCCCTATTTATAGCCTGAACAGAAGCTCGGGCACGGCCCCGTGTCCATTGGGCACGGCCCCGTGTCCATCCCTCTTCTCTTTCTTCATTAATTGCAGTTTGTCTGTATTAGTTGACCACGCCCCCGTGTCCGCTGGGCACGACCCCGTGTGCAGAAGCGTATATGTACTATCAAGATTTCCTCAGATTCTGCGAATCTTAGAGTTGACCACGGCCCCGTGTCCAGTGGGCACACCCCCGTGGTGGGTTATAGAAGCTTCTACAACTTTGTCTTTTCTGCAGACACTTGGGCACGCCCCGTGCTACTGAGCACGGGGCGTGTTCAGCCTTCTGTTCTCTTGTTTTGCTTGGGAGGATGCTATCGAGGGGTCGGGCATGCCACGTTTGTTCCTTTTCTTGTATTTATGTTAGATTTAGCTGCCTTTTTGCTTCTTTTGTTCATTTGAGCTCATTTAATCCTGAAAATACAAAAGGAAGACAAAAACACACTTTTTCCAACATTAGTACTAAAAAAGGGTTAGTTTTATGCCACAATTGATGTAATTTATATGTTGCATTTTGTGCACATCAAATACCCCCACACTTGAATCTTTGCTTGTCCTCAAGCAAAACTCTTTATAATGTGGCTTTACACTCCCAAATGGAATGGGTATAAGAGAAGGTTTTTGGGTTTGTCATAGAGTGTCGGGATTTCCAAGGTTCTTTATTAAATTTTATTTTTATTTATTTACAATCCTATTCGTCATGATTTATTAAACACATTACATAAGATAAATTACTTATTAGGGCATAACATGCCTTTTTAACATTCTATTTATATGCAAGTTCACATACCTTACGGGGGATCACTCAACACTCTGCCGAAGATGTATTTTTAGTGAATCACTCGAGAGCGGCATGGAACTTACTCATACCATAAGCTTGCCAAGCAATCAATCCTCCTCCTTTTTAACTATACACATTTGTAAATATCAAGAGGACTTTTGGGGTGAAGGGTTAGGCTTGGGCTAAAGGTGGGTGGTTGGGTTAGTGGTTAGTAAAAGGGCGAAAGGCGTAAAAAATGTCAGTTTTCGTAAGACTTTTTATTTTTCATGACTTTTTATTTTTTGATGAAGTATTTCTTCCAAAAAAAGTTCTTTTTGATAGACTTGCTTGCTTATTTCTTTTGGCTTTATCATCAATTTTTTTAGGAAGACATAAGAAAAACCGAGCTTTATTACTAAAATAAAGGGTTTAAAATGAAAAAGGGTTTTGGTGGGTAAAAGGGTGTTTGTTTTGGGTTAAGGAATTAAAAGGTTTAGGCTCAAAGGGGTTAACTAGGGGGATTTTGGGTAGGTGGTAAAAAAAAAGAAAAATAATGGTGAAGAAATAAAAAGGGTTAGTCCTAATGCATCCGTCATTTACTTACTCGGGTTTAAGTTGGTAAGGACCGGGAATGCATCGTCGTGGCAAGTTCTAGAGTCGTAAGAACCAAGTGGCTATTCACACAAGAAACGAAAAATGAGCATTTAGTTTAAAGATATATATTTGTATGCTCAATAAAGGCTCAAAAGTCACTTTTGTGGGAATGAGTTTTTATGTGATCAAGTATATATAATCGAATTTTAACTAAACTTGTCATGCCGTTTCATAATTTTCTTATGTTGGTTCTTTTTATCACGACGCTATCAGTTGTAAATTTGTAAAAATATAACCTTTTTAGAACTTGAAATTCCCAAATTAAACCTAGACAAGTAAAAAAATGAAAATTTTGAAAAAAATTAGGGTGATTAGCGGTTCCAATAGAGTTTTGTGTAAGGCTTGTAATTAGAACTTGCAAGATTCAAGGTTTTAGCATCCCCCCCCCCCACACACTTAAATTACACATTGTCCTCAATGTGTCCCAAAATAAGTTTTTAGGTTGATTGAATGTGTAAAAAGGTGTGAAAAAGCAAAAATTTACGTTACTGGGCGTCTGGACACGGCCCCGTGGTGTCCGGGCACGGCCCCGTGTTCAGATCGCCAGTAACAGAAATTGTTAAAAAGAAACAGAAGCCTGGACACGGGGCGTGTTCAGTGTGCACGCCCCGTTTCCAGTTACCTGAACTGGGCATTTCTTGTATATTGTGCAGCACGGGGCCGTGTTGGGCGGGCACGACCCGTGCTGAACTTACTGTAACGAAGAAAAATTTTCGGGACGTCCTGTTTTTGTGCATGGGGTGCTGGTGCAAGTTTCCCTTGTTATCCTTCACCATCTTGAGTGTGTTTTATTCCTGAAATTTAAAACTAAACTAGAAAACGTAAAAGATTAATCTAAACTAAACTAAGGATAGTTCCGCGGAATGCCTCCGTGGTGCGCCACGTTTATAAGGGTCCTTGGCTAGACCGAAAGCCTGGTCATATGTTACCCAAGAGGGATGTTTTGCATCCCATGCTACACCGTCGGAGAGCATCATCCAAACTTGAGTTAATGACCTTCGTGTAGTTGACCGGGTCATCGTCTTTTACTCTTTTTCCAACTCCAAACTTCATTTCCTTGTCCCCAATCCTCAATGTTAGCGTTCCGTCATTCATATCTACCACTGCTTGGGCCGTAGCTAGGAATGGCCTCCCTAGGATGAGTGGTACTCCGGCATCCTCCTCCATATCTAGTATGACAAAGTCGGCCGGAAAGACAAATTCGCCGACTTTGACTAGTAGATTTTCAGCAACACCTTGTGGATATTTGACGGATCTATCGGCAAGTTGTATGCTAATTTTTGTAGGGCTTGTTTTCCCTAGGCCGAGTCGGTTGAACATTGATGAGGGCATGAGGTTGATGCTTTCCCCAAGATCGGCTAGTGCATTACGAACGGGGGATTCCCCAATCGAGCAAGGAATTGTGAAGCTTCCGGGGTCAAGCTTCTTTTGTGGGAGTTTGTTGAGTAGTAAGGCGGAGCATTCTTCGCCTAAATTAACTAATTGCAATGATTCAATTTTCCTTTTATGAGTGAGGAAGTCCCTCATAAATTTTGAATATTTAGGCATTTGAGTTAGGACTTCGATAAATGGAATATTAACATGCAATTGTTTTAGTAAATTTTTGAACTTTGCGAATTGCTCATCGGTCTTTTGACGAATTAACAGATCAGGGTATGGAACCAGAGGAGTCTTAGTAGGCTCTTGAATTGGAGGAGAAGCCTTCTTTTGTTGGGGCGTGGGTGGAGTTGTGGATTGGCTTCTTTCAGTTGGTGGTAATGGAGCCTCTTCGGGGCCCACGGTACGGTTTCTCAATGTTATGAGATGTACTTGCGCCTTTGGGTTGGTTTCGGTATTACTTGGTAACGCGCCTTGTGGTCTCTCGGAGAAATCCTGAGCTATTTGATTTAATTGCTTTTCAATGTTTTGTATACTAGCTTGTTGATTTCTAAAATTCGATTCCAATTGTTGAAATCGATCCGAGTTTTTCTTTTCGGTGTCGGAGATGAGGCGAGATACAGTATCTTCAAGCCTTTCTCGTCCACCTTGTTGAGAGAAATTTTGTGACTCATTTCTTGGTTGTTGAAAGTTTGTTCGTTGGTTTAGATTTTGTTGGTTACTACCATTGCCGGGTTCTCTCCAACCAAGGTTAGGGTGATTACGCCATCGTTGGTTGTAGGTACTCGTTGGAGGACCCGACGGCCTAGGTCTATTATCAATGTAGTTTACCGACTCTGTTTGATCATCTACTTCTTTCATACAACTCCAATTTTCATGTGGCCCACCACACCCTTCACAAGCAATGACCGAGGCTGTTTTTGCCATTTCTAGCTTTTTGATTTTTGAAGAAAATGCCTCGATTTAGGCTTGTAAAGAAGTGCTTTCATCAACCTTATGGGCACCCGGGGCAATAGATTTATTGCCTCGGGGAGTGTGCCACTGAAAATTGGTTTGAGCAATTTCCTCAATTTGATTATATATTTCATTTGGGCGACGATTACCTAATGTAAAACCCGTGAGGATCACAATGATATCAATCTAACCTTGTGAGAGTGCGGAAACCAATCACAAGGTGATTCAAGAAACAATATAAAGATCAAATAATAAACACACAATAAAGAACAATCAAACCGAAACTTGCATTCAACTTAGAAGATGACTGATACAAGATCGGTGGAACTCGGTTCCCTAGCTTGGTGTCGCCTGCCTTCTACTAGTGATCAACAACCCCTAATCAAGTGATTAGGGGTGTTTATATACAAAACATAAGGGCCGAAACCTAGTCAAGCCCATGCGACACATATGCAAGCCCAACCCACAAGTGTTTAACCCAAAACATAAACAAACTAGTTACAAGATCAATCCCTATTGTTAACCTACATGAATAAACCTTCAGGTTCTAACAATCTCCCCCTAGGTTTATGCATGCAGGTTCTTCCGACTTCAGCTGCTTTGATGACCACCACTTGCTCTGTCACTACGTCCTCCAAATCCTTCCTTATGAATACGAATCACAGAAGCTACTGCAGACGTCCATCCCTTAGCAATTTCTTCATACTTTTCTGTAGCTCGGATTTGGTTGCTTGCCAGTACTTCAAGATCTTCAACAGCAAGATTCAATAAATCAACCTGATCCACCAAACAGTAACTCTCATCTCCATCACAAACGATTACAGCTTGACCTAGACGTTCATTATACGCCCAAAAGTGCATAGTCTTCAGCGCCCCTTTAGGAATCTTTCTCACCAACGGAATCGTCTTTTCCTTGTCAGTAGCGGGCCAATGCACTATCTTCATCCGCTTGTTTGTATATGGATCCCTGATTCCTTTTGCTGGTTTAACAGTGGTGTCTGCTGTACGCATTGAGGGAAAACCTTTGGCAACTTCCCTTTTCAATCTCTCGAAGAACATATGACCAGGTCCATTAAGCTTATCATCCACATAAGGTTTATTTACCAAATCTGTTAAATCAACCTTAGTGAATGACTGAAATTGCCCTGAACGCTTGTACCATTCGACTGGTCCAACTTTTCTCTTAATCCACCACCTGTTACGATCATGATCATAACCCCAGCTAACAACACCAGATCGATTCCCTTTCTTGTCATAGAGAGTTTCACCAACATCCATCAAATGATGTGTAGCACGTGCATCTTCATCATCAGGATTTGCATTTTTGTTCTTCAGAATTACAAACTCTCTCTTCTTCTTCTTCAACCTCTCTGCTTTCGCTTTCTCTGCTTCTGGATCAGTAACTCTTTCAAAGTACTTTTCCATAGCAGCAGCCTTTTCAGCATTATCTTTCTCAAAAGCTTTCTTTCTGTTCTCTACATCAGTGGGATCAGAAAACTCTTGACCAAATTTCTTTTCAAGCTTGCCTCGCAGATCATAAACAATATTAAACAATAGACCAACATCTCCCTGCAGTTGTTCAATCTGTTGATCTTTCTTTACAATGGTGTCTTCAAGTTGTATGATCTTCGCATCTTTATGGATAGAATCTTGTTCGAGCACAACCAAGCGTTTCTTCATATCTCTCATACTTATAAATTCATCATCATCACTGGAATCACTGTCGAAAGGCATTCTGAGTGGTTCAATAGGCCGTTTACCACTTGAACTGCCCGGTTCCTCATGAATAGTACCAGAAGGTCCAGCACTAACAGTATCAGAAGGCCCAGCTTCAGTGTGAGCTTCAACATTAGGTACAGCTTCAGTTTGAACTTCAACATTAGGCACAGCTTCATGTTGAGCTTCAACATTTGCCATAACTGTATCATCACCTTGAATTCCAGCATCAGACTCAAAGAAACTATCTGTAGTAGTGGTGGTGTCATCAACATTTGTTTCGAAATCAAACTTATATAAACCTTCAGCATCATCAGCAACAGTTACGGATTGATCTTTGCTTCGTTCGATAAACATTCCGGGTCTAGGATCCCGTCTTTTCCTTTTTAGCGGAATATCATCAGAATCCCTTGGGCTTTCTTCAGGCTCTTCAGTAGACACTGACAGATTGGTAGGAGGATTACCCATCGTATCAGCCACTTTCTTTAACAGCAGAGCCAAATTCTCAGCAGAAATCACCGGATTAACAGTAGAAACAGCATCAGCATTGACTTCAGGAGGAAGTTCAAAGTCATCATCATCAGAATCACATGCAATCTCAACACCTTCATCGTCAGAGTTAATAGTGATACGCTCTGGCTCTGGCTCATTTTCAGTACTCCTTTGAATGTCATGTTCTTCAGCAACTATGGCACGTGCAGGTACGGCTTGTGCCCTGACCGGATTCTCAACAACATCTTCGGTCTCTGCAAACTGACCGAACTTCTCTAATTCAATTAAACCCTCAAACTTCTTTTCTGTTCCTTTCTTCGTTGTAAGAGTACCAAAACAGGAAGGACCCATGGGCTTTAACTCCAGTGTGTTACCCGATCTCCTCAATTCAGGATAACGAGCATTCAGAATCATCTGCACAAACCTAGGATACATCAAAAACTTATCCTTTCGTAGCCCAATAGCATTCCTTTTCATTGCCTCTAGAACGTATCGTGAATAGTTGAACGGCTCATTTGTAATTACGCAAATCACTGCAGCCGTCTGCGTTGTGTTTAGTTGATCAATTCCCCCTCGGTTCTCTGTCATGCACAATAGAAACATATGCAATAACAAACGCCAGTATGGATGAACAAACTTTTTGACCAGAGGAGGAAATCTTCCTTCATAGCTTAGACGTGGCAAGATAGCTTCAATTGCTCCAGCAGCAAGCTCGATTGGATCCGTTTCTTGATCATTAAACTGCAACGCTTCCCTGATAACCTGCTCTGTCACGATAATCTTCGTTCCGTCGATCTCAGCAGTTATTGCTCCATTTCCTTCAACAATTTCCACCTTTGCAGTCTTCCAGAAATCTCGTATAAGACTTTCATACACAACCGGATTGTCTCGAAGAGCGTGAACAATACGGCAAGTATTTAAGCCTTTAATCAAAGACGTGTACAACTGCTTGTGCTTTACAGGTGGAGGTGCTAAATACGCAACTTGATTGTGAGAAGCAATAAACTTTAGGTCCATTTTCTGCACATCACACAAAATGTATAAGTTTCCAATAGCACAGTGATAAAAATTAAAAATAAAACAAACACTGTTACTGTTCACTCGTAACCATGAGTCGCAACCCAAGGTTTTGAGTCGAAACCATGAGTCGCAACCAGGGTAACTGAGTCGCAACCATGAGATTGCGAGTCGCAACTATGAGTCGCAACAGGCCAAAATGAGTCGCAACTGGCCAAAATGAGTCGCAACTATGAGTCGCAATCTCGAGGTTGCGAGTCGTAATCAATGGTTTCGAGTCCTGTTGTTCTTGGTTGCGACTGGAAACTTCATCGGAAACTTCAACATGTCATCGGAAAATTCATCGGAAACATCAAATCTTCATCGGAATCTTCATAGATTCGCCGGAATCTTCAACAAACCTGCAAAATCTTGAAGAATGACGTCACATTTACCTGTTGATGATCTAACTTGATTGCGAGTCGCAACCGGAATATGAGTCGGAATCTGATTGCGGCCGGAATTTTTTAGAGAGAATTCAGAGTAGATTGCGAGTGAATAATGAGGTTGTGACTCGTAATCAGCCTTTATACGACCACTGTTTCCCATGGGCCCAAGTCTGTTGGGCTTAGGCCTCATGGACTTGGGCTTTGCAAATATTTTCAGAATTTGGGCTTAATAATATGTTTTTCAACAGTAATTTAAACAAACCCAATTAAAATTTGATTTTCAAATAACCCATCAAACCCATTGAGCATTATCTTGCAACACAAAACCTAACCAAAAATAAATAATAAATATTATTTACAAAAAAAACAGGAAATTTGCATAGATGCTCAGGGATCAAATCACAGGGTCTCGGGCATGACTTCACTTATCAACACTGATCTACTAGAGAATGATCTAGACGATTGCCAGTATATTTGTCCTCTTAAACTCATCTCCCTAGATCTTTTCCATATAACTGCCTGTATCTCTTTTATCATGTTTTGATATTTTAATAATGAGCACCCAAACAAATACTAATCAAATCCCGGAATTATGCACAGCTCACTCTATCATGCAAGCAGTTTCCCTACCACATATTTCACAAGCCCAATCCAAATTTCTGAAATCTTAACTGGGAATAGGTTGAGAAAAGAACAGAATAGATCTTAGAATGAGATGGTATAATATACAGATCAAATGAGTTTTCTCAATTTGATATAGGTTTCTTGGGTTTCTTTTGGGCACTAGAGGGCCTCTTTCGGGTGTTAATTGATCTACAGATCGACAACGTACAGCTAGGTCAGCATGTATCTGGATGCAGCAGAAGCTGACGTTGCCTAGCACCTCCAGGTCAGCATGTATCTGGATGCAGCAGAGGAGGTACACGACTTTTTCAGATAAGATTTCAGAATCAGACCAAAATTGTGTGTATCGGGAAAAGCATACAAACATTCAAATAGACTTGAGCTAATTCCAAGTGATTTTCTTTTCTGAGGTCATGTACTGGTTTAGTTCTGAACAGAAACAGCCATTGTTTCCAATCTTAAGGATAGAGCCTACCAACACATCATACTAGAGTCAAACAATTTCGATACTGGTCTTACATGAGTCAGCCCTTGACCATAAAGTGAAAATTCATTTCATTTCCCAGTCCAGCCATACTTCCTTTTAAAACTCTTTTTGTATTTTTTTTTTATTTTTCAATTTTTTTGTATTTTTCGATTTTTCTCCCCCTAAATTTGTGCATAAATAAAAAACTACCTAAGAATAGAAAACTTTATGAACAAATTTACCTACGAAAAACAAAACAAAACAAAAATATGCTCAATCAGTAAAACGGATCATTTTTAGAAAATCCACAAGCACTCTGAATTTCGAGCTGCTGACAGGTTTAGTGAACAAATCGGCAGCATTTGCATCTGTGTCGATCTGTTCAAGCGTAATCAGACCTCTGTCAAAACAGTCTCGAATGAAATGAACTTTAATATCAATGTGCTTGGTTTTGGAGTGAAAAACAGGATTTCTAACAATTTGTATTGCAGCATCATTATCGCAGTAAATAGTAGTGTTAAGATATGTCAAACCATAATCCTGCAATTGATGTTGCATCCACACCACTTGAGAGCAAGAAGCAGAAGCAGCAACATACTCAGCTTCAGCTGTGGATATCGCCACCGTTTGTTGTTTCTTGCACTGCCAAGAAATGAGCCGATCACCCAAAAATTGACATCCCGCAGAAGTGGATTTCCTGTCACTGTCAGTACCTCCAAAATTGCTGTCAGAGAAAGCAAACAAGTCAAAATTGGAATCTCTCGGATACCACAGGCCAAACCGAGGTCGGCCTTTAAGATACCGAAAGATCCGTTTAACAGCAATAAGATGAGAAGTTTTAGGATTAGCCTGATAGCGTGCACAGTTGCAAACAGCAAACATGATGTCCGGACGGCTAGCAGTGAGATACATCAATGACCCGATCATTGACCTATATTGACGTTGATTTACAGACTCTCCTTCTTCATCTTCAGTCAACAATGGTCTCTCAGCCATAGGTGTCTCAGCAGGCTTCGCATCCGTGAACTTGAACTTTGCCAGCACATCATCCACATACTTCCCTTGATGAATCAGAATTCCTTGCGAACTCTGCTTGACTTGAAGACCCAAAAACAGAGTCATCTCCCCCAGAGCACTCATTTCAAACTTTTTCTTCATAACTTTCTCGAATTCCTTGCATAGATCCTCGCTTGTTGATCCGAAAATAATGTCATCAACGTAGATTTGAACTAAGATTTGATCGTTGCCTACTCTTTTGATGAACAGAGTCTGGTCAATAGTGCCACGTGTATATCCATGAGCCAACAGATGTTCTGTTAGGGTGGCATACCAAGCTCGAGGAGCCTGGTGTAACCCATACAGTGCCTTGTCTAACTTGTAGGCATAATCAGGATGATCTGGATGCACGAATCCTGGCGGTTGCTCGACAAAAATTTCCTCCTTCACATCTCCATAGAGAAACGCGGTCTTGACATCCATCTGATAAACAGTGAATCCCATATATGACGCGTACGCCAAAAAGATCCGGATGGCTTCAAGTCGTGCAACCGGAGCATATACTTCATCATAATCCAGTCCTTCGATTTGCCTAAATCCCTGAACCACCAGTCTTGCTTTGTTTCGAACGATGACACCTGCAGAATCCTGCTTGTTTCGAAAAACCCATCTAGTTCCAAGCTTACGCTTTCCGGCTGGCAACTTGACAAGCTTCCATACTCCAAGTTTTTCAAACTGGTTCAGCTCTTCGTGCATAGCATCTACCCAGCCAGGTTCCTGCAAAGCTATATCAATGGTTTTAGGTTCGATTTGAGAAAGATAACTAGAATATAAGCAAGTGTTAATGGTCCCTGATTGACTCCTGGTCAAAATTCCTGCATTTACAGGACCAATCACATTTTCAATTGGGTGATTGCGTTGAACGCTCGTCGGTATGGCCAAATCTGGTACCGTCTCCTCTTCAGTGGTGGTGTTGCTACACTCCCCCTCATCAGGTGCACTTGTAGTGTGAATTACAGGAGAAGTGACGGTACAATCCTCAGGGATTGGATCAGGAAACATTGCAGAGTCACTGGTTGATGCACCTTCAGGGGATTGATTGACCACCGGTGTCGGTGTAGGATGTTGCGTGAACACCATTCCCGGTGGATCAACAGTATGATGCTTCACAATTTCTTCCATCTGTGCTTCGTCCTCTGTATCTTCAAACGACAATGGTTGTTTTGGAATTGATTCACCTGCAACTGAAACATCACTTGACAAAATGTTAAATGATTTAAACAGAGCAGAATAATCATATAACCAATCTGGACCGACTCTAGCGTCCGTAGCATTCTCTTCAAGCCATTCGATGTTGCACGACTCAACGACTTTCCTAGTTACTTTGTTGTATACCCTATAAGCAGAGCCTTTAGCATATCCAACAAAGTAACATTCGTCACCTTTGACTTCAAACTTTCCATTTGAGTCCATTAGTAATAATACACATGGACAACCAAAAATACGAAAGTGTGAAACCGAAGGTTTATGTCCTTCCAGAATCTCATAAGGGGTTTTCATGTGACGTTTATTAACTAAAGCATGATTCTGGATATAACAAGCCGTGCTAACAGCTTCGGCCCAAAAGAAGCTAGGAAGCTTTGAATCAGCCAGCATGGTACGTGCTGCCTCAATTAGAGTACGATTCCTTCTTTCAGCCACTCCATTCTGTTGTGGAGTGCGAGGCGCACTGAACTGTCGATCAATTCCCTTTTCACTGCAGAACGTATCCAAAGTAACATTCTTGAATTCTGTCCCATTGTCTGATCGAATAACCTTCACCTTAGTACTCGCTTGATTTTCAGCCAATGTAATGAACTGTTTCACCAGTGCAGCAGTTTCGTTTTTGTGACTGAGAAAATACACCCAAGTGTAGCGAGAGTAATCATCGACGATTACTAAACAGTAGGCTTTCTTCCCGATACTCAGCACATTCACTGGACCAAAAAGATCCATGTGAAGTAGTTCGAGTACAGCTTTTGTCGAGGGTACTGGTTTAGACTTGTGAGGTTTTCGATGAGCCTTCCCTTTCGCACAAGCAACACACTTCTCTACCAACATGAAATCCTTGATTGGAAGATCTCGTACCAATTGACCTTTAGCTAGACGATTCAGATTTTTCATATTCACGTGCCCTAGTCGACGGTGCCACAATAAACCATCATGCTCTGAAATCTTCGAGAATAAGCAGGTGATCTCTTCACACGGCTTCTTGTTCATGTCAATGACGTAAGCGTTTCCTTTTCTTTCAGCAGTCATTAAGAACCAGTCTTCTGGAATAACGATCCCAGGCTTCAGAACATGACATCCCTTCTTCGTAAAATGAACTGAATTCCCTCTATCACAAATCTGCGAAATGCTCAACAGATTGTGTTTCAGTTCTGGAACATAATTGACATTTTCAAAGCTGAGAACACCGTTTTGAACAGTTCCTTTCAAAGTGATTCTGCCAGATTCACCTCCCGCAAATGAGACATATCCACCATTAAATTCTTTGACATTCACAAGCTGGGATAAGTCTCCTGTCATGTGCCTGGAACAGCCACTATCCATGTACCAGAGGCGCACGGTAGTCCTCCACAGCTGTTCCTGCACGAGTAGCGGGATTAGTTAGATTTAGGAACCCAGCCCATAGTGGATCTGGGTTTCCCTTGAGCATCAAAATACGTTACTCTTTGCCACACTAAATTCTCTTTGTTTAGAAATTTTGAAACATTTCTGTGTGCGGCCTTTTGATGATATGACTTCATTGGGTTGGATTGCATGCCATTGACCTTAGGTTTCCAAAACTGTCTTGACCAGTTAGAATTTAAACTTTCAAAAGCATTACCAAAATAATTTCTCTGATTACGCTGAAAATTTGTTTGTCGATTCTGATTAAGGCATTTGGCTGCATTCCAATCCTGATCAGAAGGTCTAGTCCTGTGATGATCTTTGCTCTTCATCGTCTTAGTCCGAGCAGACTTCATAGACTCCGAACATTTAGATCGATTAGACGTAACTTTCTGATTTCGCCCAGATGATTTCTTGTCTGGTGTCCTTGGGAGTTTACCACAATTTCTGGCAATGTGGCCGGCAATGCCACAGTTAAAACAAGTTTGACGCTTCACATTTTGAACATTTTTGACATTAGGTCTCTGCTTGTTCGATTTCATGCGATTCAACGTTTTAGTTTTCTGACCATGTTTGATTTGTGGTTTTTCTTTAATCAACTTTTCTGCTGATGATTTCACCCTTTTACCAACCCCCTTTTTCTTTTCACTTACTCTTGATTCCGAATTTGAACATGTATGAGCTTCATCCAAATGTGTTTTATCAACACATTTATCATCTGAAACTGATTCAGGTTCACTTTCCGAACAAGAAGAAATTTCAACAGTATGCTCTTCCTTAATGCATTTCTCGAGTGAAACTGATTCAGGTTCACTTTCTGATCCTGAAGAAGTTTCATCAACTTGCACTTCCTTAACGCATTTCTCGAGTGAAACTGATTCAGGTTCACTTTCTGATCCTGAAGAAGTTTCATCAACATGCATTTCCTCAGAGCATTTACTTTGTGACCCAGGTTCTGATTCATTTGGTAATTTGGTTTCCAATGGGGTCCCACTAGATTCAACATTAGGGACACCCACTGAGACAGGTTCAGAAGAAGAATCAGGATACACTTGATTTTCTTGAGAAATAGTTTCAGTGGTTTCACTGAATGCATCCTTGGGGACCGCACCTGTAACATTATCACAAACTGAAACATTTGATATGTTATCATCACAAACATTAGCTGAAAAACAATCATCACCACAAATATTGTTCAAATCATCCACACAAACATTATCAGTTTTGCCCAAAACAGCAGGCTCACAAGACGAAACAAACGCAGAAAACGACGCAAACAAGGAATTAGTAAAAGCAATGTCTGACTCAGTAGGTTCAGAATAATATTCAAAATAAGGTTCAGAAATGTTTGAAACAATAACTGGTTCACTCCCATGAACATCATCACATCTTACTTCTGAGCTATCATCTGCACATGACAACGAGATGTTAGGATTAATTGTGCCTTTAGGAATAAACTTTAAAGGCGAGGGTTTTTGTGGCTCAACAGTTTTGTTGTGAACAGACGATTTGCTAGATGAGCCATATGTCATTTTGCTTTCATTCAAGATCTCCTCCTCAGACATTGGCAAATAAGTGTAATTGTTATTGTATGGAGGAGGAGTCTGATTGTAACCCAAACCCGACCCTTTCTTCTTAGAGTAAGCCAATTGTTCATCACACAGATTTTTTACTAACTTACTGGAGGAATCAAATTTCTTGATGTTTAATTGATTGATTTGGTATTTGTCTCTTACACTCTCCAGTTCCTTAGTTACTTCACATAATTTTTCTTTGACTATCATTAGTTGGCCTTTAGCTACACTGACATCGTCCTTTAGTTGAACGATGTCCTTACGCTGAGCTTCGACTTTTTCTTTGAAAAGTTTTTCATTTTTCGTTAAAGTGAAATTTTTTCTTTTAATTTCATTGTAATCTTCGATTAGCTCAGCGTTGTGTATTCTATAAGCCTCAACACGTTCCCTACATTCAGGAGTGCAGAAAACTGAAAGTACCTCTTCTTTGGTGAGACCTTTGACAGGTGCTGACAGGATTTGAGTCATGAAAGCGAAATCGTCAGCAGCAGTCTCTTCCTGTGGCTCAGGGTCATGCTCGTTTGAGGTCATGAAAGCAATGTTAGAAGTTGCAGCTTGATTATCTGGAGCTGATATGTTCAGACGCTCAATCTCAGAGGACCAGTCAAAGTTGACATTTGGCTGCACCACCAGCGCTTGTGCTAATCCCTGCGGCTGTGGACTTCCAGAGGCAGCTGCATCTGCTATACTTGCAGTAGACACAAGAGCCCTTTCTCGATTAGGAGTAGCTGGTTGTGCAGGAATAGTAGGATTCTGATCTCTGTTCATGGGTGGCTTCGGGCAGTTCCTAGCATAGTGTCCTTCCTCATGACAGTTGTAACATCGAAGATTGAAAGGCACTTTAGAAGCTCCATTCCAAGCATTGCCCCACCTGTTTTTACCCGTTTTCTTCACAAACTTTTGAGCTCTGAATGCCGCCATTGCCATTTGCCAGGTGATATCCATTTCTTCAACATCATCTGGATGAATCTGTGACAAATCATCTTGACTCCACTTTGGTGGATCAAGCTTCCCTGCAAGAAAAGCATTCAAACAGTTGATTACAGAAGCTGCTATGTCTAGCTTTTCCTTTGACTGACTTGCGAAAAATGCCATCATCTCATTGTTCGTAGAGTGAGCAGAAGCAGAGGCAGCAGCAGAAGCCTTTCCAACATTTTGAACTGAAGCTGGAGAAGCTGAAGAGACGATTTGATTTGAGGATCCAGATTGAGAGACAGAGGAATTGTTGCGAAACATTTGAAATCCTCCTTGTGATAGAAGAGCTGTGTTGCTGTCGCTAGACGTGGTTGGAGCTATTGAGAAACCGGCAGCCAGCATGCTGTTCTTGTAGTTAGTCTCTCTCTGCTTGTCATCCAATTCACAAGCTTTGATATGCGAGATCATCTCAGACAGGGTACATCTTGCAAGATCTTTGGTCTTCTTGATCATGGCAACATGATGATCCCAACTCTTGGGCAAAGCATTGAGAAGTTGTCTGTTGGTGGAGGCGTTTGAGGTATGAATTTCTTCCATCTGCATTTGAGTCACCAGCTTGACAAACCTTTGGATCTGATTATCTACTGTTTCACCATAAATATGGTTGAAATTGTTGAAATTTTGTTGCAGCAAGTTCCTTCGACTTTCTTTCATATCTTCGTTACCTTCATACACTTCTACCAGAGAGTCCCACAGTTCCTTGGCAGATTTGCAGGTGCGAAAACCCATGGCAATATTAGGACCCAAACCCATGGTCAAGTAAGAGAAAGCTCGATCATCTTCTTCAACAATAAGCAAATCATCTTCAGTGTATTGTTCTCGAGGCTTCTTAACTTTAACATCAGGTTCTGTAGGACTTTCCATCATGATTTCCCTAGGTCCCCTCAAGATGCTGCGCCATAGCTTGTAATCTTTAACCTTAAGATGCTGTTCAAAGCGCCACTTCCACTCGGGAAAGTCGTTGGCATCAGTTAGCCTAGGAATGCGTGATGTGGTCCCAAGCTTCGAATCAAGTTCTTGTTGCTGAGTTAGGGTAGACAATTCACTGTTGGTGGTTGACATTGTTAATTAATCAGTTAATTAATTAATTAATTTAATTTAGTCCAAAGTCAACAGTCCAAATGTCCGTCACAATGTGTCGTTGCGAGTCGAAACGAGGTTGCGAGTCAAAAACTTCTGTTGATTGCGAGTCGTAATGTCGATGGTTGCGAGTCAAGTCAAACTGTGGATGCGAGTCGTAACCGAAGTGGTTGCGAGTCGTAACAAAACAGGATGAGCCGTAACTACAGTTGCGAGTGAAGATCAAACAGCTGGTTGCGAGTCGTAACAAAACAGGATGAACCGAAACCAAGGCTGATTGCGAGTCGTAACTGGGCAGGATGAACCGAAACCAGCAACTGTTGCGAGTCGTAACTGAAACGTGATGAACCGCAACTAAGAGATTGCGAGTCGTAACCTGCAAAACAAAAGTGATAAGAACTGTTGTCTCGCAATCCCGACTTTTCAGCAAATTCCAAAATTCAAAGATATTGTAATCTTTGAATCTGTTGCACCGAAATCCCGAAAAATCAGCAAACACCAATGCTGAAATCAACAGAACCAAAATCAGTGATTTTTCAATGAATTTTTTAAGAACAGTCGATGAACAGATCTGCAAAAACACTTCAACAAACCGGATCAGTAATATATGAAACTTCTTGAATCCGATTGATATCAAAACCGAGCCTTTGAATAGCTTCAATGGCTCTGATACCAATTGTAAAACCCGTGAGGATCACAATGATATCAATCTAACCTTGTGAGAGTGCGGAAACCAATCACAAGGTGATTCAAGAAACAATATAAAGATCAAATAATAAACACACAATAAAGAACAATCAAACCGAAACTTGCATTCAACTTAGAAGATGACTGATACAAGATCGGTGGAACTCGGTTCCCTAGCTTGGTGTCGCCTGCCTTCTACTAGTGATCAACAACCCCTAATCAAGTGATTAGGGGTGTTTATATACAAAACATAAGGGCCGAAACCTAGTCAAGCCCATGCGACACATATGCAAGCCCAACCCACAAGTGTTTAACCCAAAACATAAACAAACTAGTTACAAGATCAATCCCTATTGTTAACCTACATGAATAAACCTTCAGGTTCTAACACCTAAAAGTCCCCCGGAGCTAGAGTCAAGTGTTTGTCTTGTATGTGGCAACAACCCATTGTAGAAAGTGGATACTTATTGCCACACCGCAAGACCGTGATGAGGACACTTTCTTAGTAGCTCCTTGAACCTTTCCCAAGTTTCATATAAGGATTCCCCATCCTCTTGTGAATATGTATTAATTTCAGTCATTAATTTAGCCGTTTTAGCAGGAGGGAAATACTTATATAGAAACTTTTGGGCCAGTTCATCCCAGGTGTTTACCGAGCCAACTGGGAGGGAATTAAGCCAAGCCTTAGCTCAGTCTTTTAGTGAAAATGGAAACATTCGAAGGCGGATGGCGTCGTTTGATGCTCCATTGATCCGAAAGGTATCACATATTTCTAGGAAATTAGTAATATGTAGATGGGGATCCTCGTCCGCAAGCCCATGGAAGGTTACGGAGTTTTGAAGCATTTGTATCAAATGTGCCCGAAGTTCGAAGTTGTTGGCTTCGACATTCGGTGCATTGATAGCGGCACCAAGATTACCCACGGTGGGTCGTAGGTAATCCATGAGGGTACGTTGGTCCGCCATTGGAAGTGGGTCCCCCGAAACTTTCTCTTGGGCTTTAGCTTTAAGTCTTTTTCTTAGAAAGCGTTCGGGTTCGTCTAGGGGTTCTTTTACGTCTCTACTAGAACCGGAGCTCATACACTACGTGGAGAGTTCAGATGTGGTGCCTGGGTTCCAAGTCCTGCAATAAAAACAAAAAGAACGTTGGTCAGAAGCTTCACCACGGCCCCGTGTTCAGATGAACACGGCCCGTGGTCGGAGATACAGTGATTGTTTTCCGGATCCCTGTTACTGGGGAGTTCGACACGGCCCCGTGCTCAACTCTCTGTAACTCAGAAATAAAAACTGCCAGTAACAATGCTGGGCACGGCCCGTGCTAAGCTCTGCAGAAACTGAAAAATTAAGAGAATCAAAAAAAAAAAAAAAACAGAAAAATTAGAAAAAACGATTAGGCCGTTGATTCCTAACTTTCTTAAAATCCTTGTGTCCCCGGCAACGGCGCCAAAAACTTGATGTGCGTTAGGTGTTATATATTTTGGATATATATTTTAAGCCCTTATACACTTTTTAGCCAAGTTTTAAATTTATAAAACACGATATTTACTAACACTAAACACACATATGGGCACGTGCACCCATCGTGAGCGTAGTATAGTGTTGGTAAGATACCGAGGTCGTCCAAGGACACAAGAGCTTTTAGTACCGGTTTATCCTCAACGTCTAATCAAATCAAAAGTTAGAAAAAAGTTTTTAAATTAGAAAAATAAAATTAACTAAAATGCTGAAAAATAAAATAAAAATAAAAACAAAAACAGATAGACAAGATGAATCACTTGGATCCGACTCGCCTTTAGTGTAACCTTTGATTATTTCCGCACTTTTACACTTTTTAAGAGATTATCTTAGTTATTGTAGTAGGCCCCTCTTTTGAAGGTGACGTTACCCTCAACCCAGTAGTTTGAGTCAGCAAGGATACAATCCTAAAGGGTCGGATTATTGAAAGATAATTAATTAAGTTATTAATGCATAATGTGGTAGGCCCCTCTTTTGAATGTGATGTTACCCTCGGCTAAGTAGTCTGAGTCAGCAGGGATACAGTCCTAAGTAGCCGGGTTTAAGTTTTAATAGTAGTTTATATATGAGGGGATCAAAGAGTTTGGACATCCGCCATCCAATACCATTGGGTATTGAAGGAGGTCCTACTAGATTTGACCCAGGTCCTTTGCCGGATCTATACACTAAGCAATGGCAAGACTCTTACCAAACCATTCCCTTAACCCCCGACCAGGTAGCCAACATATCTCCATATAGACTGTGGAGATATGAATGGTGAAAATCTTTTATTTTATATAGACAGTAAAATAATGCCAAGACACCACGGACAAATGATAAGGAAGAATCACCTTCAACATATAAAACTAGTTATTAAAGTCATTAATACATAACCAAATAAAAAGTGCGAAAAGATTAAAAATAAAAAGTATTACACTAAATGCTTGTCTTCACCAAGTGATGTAAGAGACTTAGGCAAACATGGCCTTTGATTGTCAAGAACTCTTACGATCAATCTTGGATCCCGAGACGACTCACACACTCTATGATGGATGATTGATGATGGTGGTGGATGATGGTGTTGTGATGGTGGTGGTGGGTGGGTGAAGTGTGAGAGAGGTGGTGTGCCAAGGGATGATTTGCAAGTGAGCCAAGCATCCCTATTTATAGCGTGAACAGAAGCTCGGGCACGGCCCCATGTCCATTGGGAACGGCCCCGTGTCCATCCCTCTTCTCTTTCTTCATTAATTGCACTTTGTCTGTATTAGTTGACCACGCCCCCGTGTCCGCTGGGCACGACCCCGTGTGCAGAAACGTATCTGTACTATCAAGATTTCCTCAGATTTTGCGAATCTTAGAGTTGACCACGGCCCCGTGTCCAGTGGGCACGCCCCGGTGGTGGGAGATAGAAGCTTCTACAACTTTGTCTTTTCTGCAGACTTGGGCACGCCCCCGTGCTACTGAGCACGGGGCGTGTTCAGCCTTCTGTTCTCTTGTTTTGCTTGGGAAGATGCTGTCGGGGGGTCGGCATGCCACGTTTGTTCCTTTTCTTGTATTTATGTTAGATTTAGCTGTCTTTTTGCTTCTTTTGTTCATTTGAGCTCATTTAATCCTGAAAAAACAAAAGGAAGACAAAAACACACTTTTTCCAACATTAGTACTAAAAAAGGGTTAGTTTTATGCCACAATTGATGTAATTTATATGTTGCATTTTGTGCACATCAGTATAATCTGTCCGGATCAAGTTAAAACTCCTGATGTGACGATCAAGAAGTATATCTGAACTCTGCCGGATTGTGTCGCGGACTTTGTGCAAGCTGCAAAACCAGCAACAATCGAGGAAATTTATCTGCTTGCTGCTGAGATAAACGACAAGCGAGTCAAGGCTGGTGTCTGGGACAAAGCCTCGAAGAATCTGCATCAAGCTACCACCGCTGCAACTGCTGAAACCCCCGCTGCTCCTCAATCTTCAAAGTCCTCTCGTCGCAAGATGAAGAACAACAACAACTCCAGCAACAAGAGTTGTGCTGTCACCACTGCTGCCCACTCCAAGCTGTACCAGCTCCACAACAGACTCAACACTGCCAAGTCGCGGCACCGATTACCCAAGCACCGTCGGCAAAGCGTGCTTATACTGGTCCTTACCCGGCCTGCCTGACTTGTACCTATCATCATCCAACGGGAATCGCCTGCAGATTCTGTGTGCATGCAACATGTATGGCCATTTTACCGCCAACTACCGTATAGGTCCACGTCCAGCTCAAGCTACTGCTCAACAAGCTCTACTTCCCGCTCCTCAAGGCAAGCAAGCGGCTCCGGCACCCGGGATCAATGCCAGAGTTTGCTTTGCGTGTGGTGATCCAAACCACTTTGCAAACACGTGCCCAAATCGAGTTGTGAAGCAAGATCCACAACAACAACAGCCCCAGCAACAGCAGCAGCAACAACAACAAGTAGCTCGCGCCCGAACTTTCAACATCAATGTGCGCCAGGCTCAGGCCGACAACAATGTGGTTAATGGTACATTTCTCGTGAATGGTATTTATGCTTCGTGTTTGTTTGATACTGGAGACGATAACTGTTTTGTATCGCTTGAATTTGAAAAGCTCCTTAATCGTAAGCGCGTCCATCTCCCCTCGACGTTCAATGTTGAAGTTGCCACCGGAAGAACCGTTGTCGTCAATTCTGTTCTTCATGATTGTATTCTCGAACTCAACAATCACATCTTCCCTATCGACCTTATTCCAATGCAGCTCGGTAGTTTTGACATCATAGTAGGCATAGACTTTCTTCGCGAAAACCATGCTGAAGTTGTTTGTTTCGATAAGATGATTCGATTCTCGCTTGCGAATGGTGATCAACTCTGTGTTTATGGCGAAACTCCTCCTAAAGGTCTTAAGCTCATGTCATGTATCCAAGCTAGCAAGTATCTCCGCAAGGAATACAGAGCTTTCTTGGCTAACATTGTAGTAGCGGAGAAGGAAAAGAAAGGTAGCCCTGGAATGAACGATGTCCACGTAGTTTGTGAATTCCCAAATGTATTTCCTGATGATCTCCCCGTCCTACAGCCAAGTCTTGATATCGACTTTCGTATCGACCTCATTCCTGGAGCCAATGCTGTTGCTAGAGCTTCTTATCGACTCACTCCGTCCGAAATGCATGAACTCTCGAGTCAGCTCCAGGAATTGCTTGATAAAGGCTTCATTCGCCCGAGCACCTCTCCTTGGGGCGCACTAGTCCATTTCGTCAAAAAGAAGGACGGGTCATTCCGGATGTGCATCGATTATCGGGAATTGAATAAGTTGACAATCAAGAATCGCTATCCCCTGCCTCGAATTGATGATTTGTTTGATCTGTTACAAGGTGCTACATGTTTCTCGAAGATCGATCTACGCTTAGGCTACCACCAACTACGCATTCAAGAGGAGGATATACCCAAAACCGCTTTTCGCACCCGATACAGCCACTATGAGTTCGTTGTTATGCCTTTTGGTTTAACCAATGCACCCGCGGTTTTCATGGATCTGATGAATCGCGTGTGTAAACCATTTATTGACCGTTTCATCATCGTGTTGATCGATGATATCCTGATCTGTTCCAAGTCGAAAACTGAACACGTGCAGCATCTACGTTTGGTTCTCGAACTACTACAGGGGAACCAACTCTATGCCAAGTTCTCCAAGTGTGAATTTTGGCTAGAGCAGGTTCAATTCCTCGGTCACATTGTCAATAGTCAAGGTATTCACGTCGACCCCGCGAAGATCAAAGCTGCTAAGAGTTGGGTTACGCCTAAGAACCCGTCTGAAGTCCGTTCTTTTCTCGGATTAGCAGGCTATTATCGCCGATTTATCGAATGATTCTCTAAAATCACCGTGCCGCTTACCTCTCTCATGCATAAAGACAAGCCTTTTGTTTGGGATACCCAACAAGAGACTGCCTTTCAAACCCTCAAGCACATGCTTTGCAATGCTCCTGTACTCACTTTACCCGACGGAAACGACGACTTTATCGTCTACTGCGATGCCTCGAACCTTGGTCTTGGTTGTGTTTTCATGCAACGAGACAAGGTTATCGCTTACGTATCTCGTCAGCTCAAGATCCACGAGAAGAACTACACAACCCACGATCTTGAGCTAGGTGCAGTTGTTTTTGCGTTGAAGATTTGGCGACACTACCTTTATGGTACCAAGTGTACGATCTTCACAGATCATAGGAGCCTACAACACATCTTCAGCCAAAAGGAACTTAATATGCGCAACGCCGATGGGTTGAACTTCTCAACGATTATGACTGTGAGATTCGTTATCATCCTGGCAAAGCAAATGTTGTTTCCGACGCTCTAAGCCAACGAAGCTATTTGCATAGCGCTCGTAATGTTCAAGCCCAGCATCATCTCGAAACCCTTATCTGCGAAGCCCAACATGCTTGTTTTACCGAACGCACTCTGAAGAAGGAAAGGATTCTCAACGTTGGAGCCCAGTTAGTGAATAAGTCGAATGGGATATTCCATTATCTGGACCAAATTTGGATCCCTAAGCGGACCGATTTATGACAGATTTTGATGGACGAAGCCCGCAAGTCTCGATATTCTATTCATCCCGGTGCCGATAAAATGTATCAGAACCTTCGCTACAAGTACTGGTGGATGGGCATGAAGAAAGATATCGCTATCTATGTTTCAAAGTTCCTGACTTGCTCGAAAGTCAAGGCGGAACATCAAAGACCCTCTGGCTTACTCGTCCAACCCGAGATTCCCATGTGGAAGTGGGAGAGTATAGCTATGAACTTTATAACGGAACTTCCGCGCACGCCATCAGGTCACGACAGCATCTGGGTTGTCGTTGACCGTTTGACTAAATCTGCTCACTTCCTGCCCATACGAGAAGACTACAAGGTAGAAAAATTAGCCCGAATCTACACCAAAGAGATCATTTGTCGACATGGGACGCCTCGCGACATCATCTCTGACCATGATGCTTGGTTTAGCTCGCGTCTTTGGGAAACGTTTCAATCCGCTCTCGGTACTACGCTTAATCTAAGTATCGCTTTCCACCCCAAACCGACGGTCAGACTGAGAGAACGATTCGTACCCTTGAAGACATGCTCCGTTCGTGTGTCATAGATTTCGGTGGTAATTGGGACGCATACTTGCCTTTAGTCAAATTCTCGTATAATAACAGTTATCATTCCAGCATTCAAATGGCATCGTTTGAGGCATTATACGGAAGAAGATGTTGATCGCCTATTGTATGGCACGAGATCGGAGACTCGCAAATAACCAGTCCTGACCTATTGTAAGAAACGATTGACAAAATCCTCCAAATTCGAGACAATCTGCTGAAAGCTCGGAGTCATCAGAAAAGTTACGCCGATAGACGACGCAAGCCACTTGAATTTGGCGTTGGAGACTACGTACTCCTAAAGGTATCACCTTGGAAGGGTGTGGTCAGATTCGGAAAGAAAGGGAAACTCGCGCCTCGATATGTTGGCCCCTTTAAGATTCTGGAAAGGATCAGAAGAGTGGCCTACAGACTCGAACTACCGGAGGAACTTAGCAACGTTCACCCGAATTTCCACATTTCAAACCTCAGAAAGTGTCTGGCTGAGCATGATTTACACATTCCTCTAGAGGATCTTCAAGTGAACGAAACATTACACTTCGTGGAGAAGCCTGTCGAGATCATGGACCGCCAAACCAAGCAGCTCAGACGCTCGCGCATTCCCATTGTAAAGGTCCGACGGGAAGGCAAACGAGGCGCATAGTTCACTTGGGAACTCGAAAGCGACATGAAGGCTAAGTACCCGCAGTTGTTTGTTACGGCTTAAGCCTAATTTCGGGACGAAATTCCCTTTAGAGGGGGAGGCTATATCACCCCGTGTTTCGAAATTCAAAGTCAAAGTCAAGATTGAAGTCAAAGGAAGAAAAGATTGCTAATTGCGATCTGTCACTCCTTGCTCAACTCCTGTTTTGACTTATTTGACTCCTAGATAATCTATTTATTTTATCGCATTAGTTGTATTATGTGGAGTACTTGTTAAAAATCGGGGTTTAATCGATATTTATCGCATGTTTATCGCTCATCGCATCGCAATCGCACTCGCAACCCGACTTATGCGTCATGGATATTGTTTTACGTGTGTGTGCTACTTATGTGTTACTTGTGCATGTTTATTTATGTTTATGTTATGGTGATTAATCGGAACGCAATCGCAATGCTATCACAATCGAATCGCAGACGCTAAATGCAAGTTAGTTAGGATGATTGTATATTAGATATAGTAGTTGGGATTAATGGATAATGCTATCGTACCCCAACTCGCTTAAACGCATCACAATACCCTACGCACGAGATGAAACGTCGCAACTTAACTCGTCGAATCACTCGATCGGATGGCCATCCAATCGGATCGCCACCCGATCGGACAGCCACCCGATCGGTGACCCACTCGATTCTAGGCGCTTTCCTTTTTAGGAAACCCTATAAATACCCTTCATATGTCACATCACTTGATGTGACAGCCTCTCACGCGACCCAGCCGCTCTCAAGCTTCTTTCTCTCGATTTCTCGCGATTCTTGTAAGTTTTCAACCTAAATCTTGTACTTTCTTGATCTACACGCACTCCTTCATCTTTCTATCTTTTGAATCTTAACTTTTAACCGTGAAATCATTGGATTTGAGGTGTTCTAGGGTGATGTCATCATGGAGTTCTTATGAACTTCATGTTTTGGCTTCAACCCACCAAGAACAACCTAGATTTGGACGATTTCCACACGAATAAACAAAGATCTTGCTTAGATCTGAACATATGCATGGTGAAAAGGATTGAAAGATGGTTTTCTAACTTTCTTTCATCTCTTTTACACTCAATGCACTCAAAACCGATAGAATTGGAGCTAGTTTTGATCTTCTACTCATTCTTACTGATGTGTTGGTTCTAGATCTGGTTTCTATCCAAGAGACAACCGGTTTCGGGTCAAGTATGAACCATCGACTCGAACCACTGACTGACCGGACTAGGGTGATTTCCTGTCCGATCGGATCACCTGGGTCTTGACGAGGTTCTGTTGCTTGATACGATATCACACCGTCTCGATCAAAACTACAAACTTCCAAACAACCAAGTGTTAAAGACGATCAGGCCATCGGAACGGATTGTCGTCCGACCGGATGCCATCCGATCGGACAACATCCGATCGGCTAGCACCTTGGTCCCACACTTAGACTTTTGTTTCAACTTTGGAGGAGCTGAATGTCGAACGGATTACCATCCAATCAGATTGCCATCTGATCGAACTACCATCCGATTCTGTGATGTTTAGGACTTCAACACTTAAACAATTTTCAACATGTTCAATGCATTTTCAGTTACAACGGATTGCCACTCGATCGGTAGACTATCCGATCGAGTGACAACACTGCTGTGAACTTGTTCTCTGAGAATTACCTCGCCGAACGGATCGCCGTCCGATCGAACTGGCGTTCGATCGACCGACCTGAAAGGTAGAGATACCTCTCTGTTTTCAAAATGCTACAACGAAAACTTCAAAAGGCAAACCATCATACACAAACATCTCTACACCAAATGAGGAGTCCGTCCAGTCGAATGGCCATCCGACCGGATGACCATCCGAACGGATTGACACCCGATCGACTGGCTATCCGATCGGATTGCCATCTGACATTTACCACTTTGCACCGTTTTGCGCGCCGCTTATCATTTATGCTATCGTTAACTGTTCAGGCTAATCTCTCTCAGCGCTCCCTTCAATCCAAGGCAGTGTTTATTAAGTTAAAAGCTATCTGTGAGTATACTCGATCCCTTTTCGCATTATGCACTTTTGGGTGTTACATACGTTACTTATACTAAATCACAATCGACACACAACGCAAACACTATTTATACGCTAACCGTTATTGCATGCTACGTGTTATTCGATGAATGCTTGTATGTTATGTTAACACAGTGATTGTTGCCTGACACCTTAGCAACGATAGTACTATAGTTTGGACTCAGCACCTGTCGTGGACAAGGGTTGTTAAGGGCTTTACTTCACGTGTCCCAGTGAGGATATGTGTTGCGCATTCTACAACTCGCAGTCACGTCTGTGCATATTTCTGTCGATAACCTACTTGCCTTCACTTTATACATGTTACATGCTGGTTAGGCGTAAACGATTTCGAACTCTATTATATCTAATAAACTTGTATGCTCACCTTTACACTATGTGTATTGACCTCTATTTTAACGTATGTGACAAGTGTTTAGGATGCTATATGCTAGGACGTTGTGCTTTTTGCTTGATTTTCATGGAATCAAGTAGGATTGAGAGTCTAGAAACAAAAACAATTTATCTTATTTTTATTTAAAATCTGAGTTGTCGGAACATGCTTTTGTTTGGAGAATATCTATGTCTGTAATAATTAGATTACTTAATGGGTTACGGTATAGGACTTAATGTTAATTATTTGGTAATTTAGTCGTTATGGAATTTCTCTCAACAATCTGTTTCGCTCAGTGTCGCGCCCCGATGTTTCCGTCATCGGTTGGGGTGTGACAATGAAGGCATGAAATGAAATTTTCTCACAAAAACAAATATAAACAAGTATAAAGAAGCATGTTTGTCGAGGTTAAGTATCGAATTAGCATAAAATGAGCATACAGTCACGTGTTTGCAAGTTTGATGTATTTTGCACAAATTGTGAATAAAGTGTCGTGTGTTTAATAAGTTTGAATGCATGAAACGTGTATACCATGAATGTAAAGAGAATACGAATTTCATTATGATCCAAGTCTCGGATTTTACAATGATTACAACGAAAAGACGATTGCAAGAATACAAGGTTTCCAAAAATTGGAATACAAGCAACACTTTCTAATTATGGAAAGTACGAAAGAGCAGGGCGTTACAACTCTGCACTATGTACTAATATGTTGCCACACCACCGATGCCACCATGTTTGATGAAAGAATATGATATGTTGATTCTACACTTGAGTCACACACGATACAAATCTGAAAACTAACTTGAATGTTTCTTCTACTCAATGCCTCTAGCGTGGGGAGCTGATTCATTTCCTCCCTCCACACAAATATATTGCATTTGATTGACACCTACTTGCACCAATCAATCACATAAAACTGACTAGCATCAATCTCTGATATGTTACAGTGATATATCTTTTTAAATTAATAACTTAAAAATGCCATTAGCGTTTAAAAAAGGCAACTTGATAAAATTCAGTGATAGAGATCCTTCCCAATTTAATGTTCCATGCTCTAACTACGCATGATATTAAAAATTACGCATAACTTACAAAATTTATCTAACTAATTACGCAACCTATATATGTTTACATATTACATAACACATATAAGTAATTACGCAACTTATATTCCTAAGTATGTAACCCATGGTTATAATTACGTACAATTATGATACACACTTACGAATGTTATCCAGTGTATCTACATATAAAAAACAATTTCTTAAAAATACTATATATAGTACTATACTTACACTATATCGATTTTTTTAAATATTCTTATAAAAATTCATACAACAATATTATACTCAAGTTAAAGATAATCAAAATTGACGATTTTGTGGTATAATTTCTATAAAAAATAATAAAACATATAAAAATTATTTGAGTTATACAAAAATATGGAACAAAACAGAGTTTTTTCCTAAAGTAGTGTTGGTAGAAAAAATATTTACCAAAATAGTGTTCTTTGAAAGTATTTACCAAAATAGTGTTTAAAAGCATTAATTTTGTTTCTCTCTTCATAACATTGAATAAAAACTAGTTTAGTAATTTTATTATTTATTTTCATCATCATTTTTTTAAGCCAACGTAAGACTTGTTTATTATATTTGTTTGTTGCCCATTATAGTTTTTTCTTTACCTTTAATTAATTTATATAATTCTTCTCTTTTTATATTTATGTTTTTCTAGCAAACTCGTTTCACTTAAAAATCATCTCATATATATTAAATAGTGAAATAAGAAACATAAAAATATTTAAACAAACATCAAAACTATAAAGACTTATTGTTTATTACAGCGTTATACGTCTTGTTTCTAGTTAACAAAATTTGTAATAGGTTGGTTAAAAAACAAAAGCAGTATAAAGATTTAATGGAATAAAACAAAATTAAAAAACCATGTAACGATCACTGAAAAAATAATAGTGAGATGTATAAAAACTTTTAACATATTGCGTCATCTAAAAAGAGAAATACATCATACATTATTAAATTAATTAAATCTAAAAAGAGAAATACATAATATATTATTAAATTAATTACAAATTAAAAAAAATAAAGAAATAACATAATAGCATTGATAAGTGTGAGAAGTAGTTATTTTAACAGTTGAAATTTAAAAAAAAAATCTTTTCTACTGATTGGTAGCGAGTAAAGCTCTGGATGTTTGTTTATTTTTTTATGTTTCTTATTTTACTTTATAAAATATAATTTGGATGAGTCTTATTTGACCTTTGTTCATTTTTTTATGTTTATTTTTTTGGTAAAACGTAGTGATTGATCGAATAAAAAATTGAGATAAGGATGGATACAAAACTATTGATAACACTATTTTGATAAATATTTCTTAAGAGACACTATTTTAGTAAATATTTTTTCACTAACACTAATTTGGAAAAAAACTCAACTAAACAAAGTAAATAATTTTGGGCTTTACTCAAATTGCCCTTCCTATCAATTAGTTCGTTTATTGTGTAAACATGGCACACCAATATCATCTTAACCATTGATTAGATATGATAAACGACTCAGATTACTTCATCTATCACGTTAAAATTATTTTGGAGTTAGAAGAGAGGTTTGACTATATATTGAAAAACCCCTTTTGCTTTAGAAGAAAATGTTTTTCTAGGGTATAGCGTCAACGTCCCTTGCGTTTTGCATGCCATGTAAGGTCGCCTTGTATGCATGTCTCTTGAGTCTTGACTCTTGAGTACGAAAATTATGTCCCCACTACAAAGATGGATAATTAATCATATTTGGTATCTATTAGTAACTTTTTTTTTCAATTTCATGCAAAGATGGATAATTTTAGTATGTTTAAAAAAAACAATAAAAAAAAATAAACCCACGAAGTTTCAGGTCATATTCAAGTTCATATGTATGATACGATTTTCGAGTTTATATAAAATTTTCAAATTCGGTTTGAGTTTAACCCACAAAAAAAAGTATTTATTTACACTTCTTTTCGTCACTTTCATAAATTATTGGTTAAACTTTAAGTGGATTTATAAACATACTCCATGATTTCTCATTTAATATCCTTATAAAATGATATATAACTTTAGGTAACATTTTCTATGTTGTTAATCCTTAAACATAAAAAGAAGTAATAAAATACTTATGATAAAATATGTAAAAACACTTTTGACTTATTTCTTTTATCCACATACAATTATTATAATTCTATACCAATTGTAATCTGACTCAATAATTCTAGCATGGGTAATTATTACGCCACAAAATACCGAATCCCTTCTTTTTCAACATATTTAGATGATTGTTGATCATTTTAGAGACAAATGGTTTACCTAATTATTCTGTGAATTGATTCACACTAAATCTCCACCTCCCATTTTGTGAATTGACATGTGACACACACCAAACTTAAAGTAGTTTTTTATATATTTTTTTTTATCTTATTAACATAGATGTGAATTAGACTTCCATAATCAGTGACGGATCTACGCTATGGAATGAGGATAACTGCCTCTAAAAAAATACTGTAATTTTTAGACTAAAATCTCGATCATCCTCAAAGATACAACATGCCCACTACCATTATCATTGTTAACAAAACATTGCCATCTCATTTCAGAAATTAGTTTTGGAAATATATAAAACTTTAGTTTAAAATATAAACAATGCATTTTAAGTCTTATGTCAATTACAATACGAACAATTTTCATATATTTTTTTCAGAGGTTGCCAGAGTGACATACTAGTGTAATCATTGGACAAATGGTTAAATTTTGAAACATGGGCCCAGGTCCAAAAAGTTTGGAGCCCAGATTGAGATGAATTAAAAAAGATTACTTGTGGGCTTGAAGCATTAATTCATTACTAAAGAAATGTTTGGTAATAATATTTACATGGAATATCGGATTTTAATAATCCCAACTATTTGTCGTTGAGTGTCAACCAGTTCCAACTTAAAAAATAACCATTGGCAGTCCCAACTATTAATATATTGGCCTCTAATGGACCCTGACTAACAGAACCCTAACGTCATTAGTCACTGGTCGCCGAAAAAACATTTTTTGCCAGAAAAAAGGTTCCTAAAGGTCCAATCTAAGGTTACAAATAGGTTAGGGACCAAAATATTGAGTTTTCCAGCCAAAAAGAAAATTTTCTAGCGACCTTAATAATTGGGGCTATTTCTAGAAAAAGGTTCCTAAAGGTCATTAATAAGGTTACGATTTACAAAGAGGTTTGTTTAGGACGAAAAGATTGAGCTTTCGAGCCAAAAACAAGTTTCCGGCAACTGAAGACTAACGGAGTTAAGATTCTGTTAGTCAGGGTTTATTGGAGGCCAATATGTTAATAGTTGGGACTGCTAGTGGTTATTTTTGAAGTTGAGACTGTTGGCGGCCAAAGACGAATAGTTGAGATTATTAAAATCCAATATTCCTATTTAGATATATAACAAGTTGAGTTTGATTTTATAAAAGTTTAACCAGACTTTAAAATAGTTACCTTACAAGTATTCAAGCATAAACATACACTTGGCATAGTTAATATGCTCGAGTTATTGAAAACATTCGCCTTGGGATTTACTCGAAAAGATCATCTATGAATAGTGTTCTAGGAAAACAATGCTAGGATAACCCATTCACTGACCCGACCCGTCTATAAAGATATCAAGAAGAATGTAACCCTTCAATTCATATATTTCTTGAATCGGGTATAAATCCGATTTTGCAAAAGGATTGAAATAATTTGATTAACAACACTTATGTTCAAACAAGTAAAGTTAAAGAGTCAAAACACAAAGAACTGTGGTAAGACACTTGTATGCTTCCTTTCTCAAAACTATTATCCTATATAACATTTTATGTAGGACTTTATGAACAGTACCAAAGGGCACTTAAGGTATTTCACCCAGGTCCACGTTCTTTCTTCTCCCACATCCATGTTGCTTCTTCTGCGCCTATGCTATAGTTCCCTGCCATCTAACCCGTCACGCCTCTTCAACGTACGATCGCCATTAGCAACAAGGATTCCACTTTCCGACGACCTCCTGCGGCAATGATAGGGCTTGAAGATTTAGGAAAAGAATCTAGAGAGAGAAAGAAGTTCCAACAACAAGCTGATCCGTTTCATCAGCCTCAACTACTTTTATTAACGGTCACTAACAACTTTACAAACTTTTACAACTTGACACATTCAGTCCCTGGACTTACAATTATTACATTTAAGCTATAACACATATCAATACTCCCCCCTATTAAGAACCTTGTCCTCAAGGTGCAACACCAAACTTCAAAGAACAAAATCAGGGAACCTCAACACAAATTCATGACGATCTTCCCATGTAGCTTCCAACACAGATTGGCCTTCCCACTGAACCAGCACTTGAGCAACACCTCTTTTTCCTTTCCTTATTAATCGATGATCCAATACCTTTAGTGGCTTAAGAGAAAACCTTGCAGCCCGAGGAATAGGAGTGATAGTGGATGGAGGGCCATGAGCAGGTTTCAACAAAGAAACATGAAATACAGGATGCAATTGTGACTCCTCTGGCAAGTCTAGCTTGTAAGCCACTTCTCCAATCTTTTGAGTGATCAAATAAGGCCCATAGTACTTTGGAGACATTTTTGAAAAAGTGGTACCCCTCAATGTGGTCTGCACATACGATCTTAGTTTCAAATACACCCAAGAACCCAAGGTAAAACTCCTATCAGTTCTATGCTTATTGGCTTGCTGTCTTAACCTGTTTTGGGCCATCTGTAAAGTGGATCTCAGGACTGTTATAGCCTCCTCTCTTGAACACATTTCAGAATCAATGCTGGCTACTGCTGTGTCTCGATGAACATAAGGAACATGGATTGGGGGAGCATAACCATATAAAGCTTGGAAAGGAGTGGTCTTTATAGATGTATGGTAGTTGGTGTTGTACCACCATTCTGCCAATGAAAGCCAGTGGAACCAAGAGTGTGAATAGTGTAAAATCATGCATCTCAGGTATGTCTCAAGACACCTGTTGACCACTTCAGTCTGACCATCACTTTGAGGGTGATAGGCAGTAGACATGGCTAAAGAAATGCCTTGAAGCGTGGTAAATTCCTGCCAAAACTTACTCAAGAAGATGGAATCCCTGTCAGAAACTATGGTAGAAGGCCAACCATGTAGTTTGTAAACATTGTCAACAAATGCCTGGGCCACAGAAGTTGCAGAAATAGGATGTGTCATTCCAATAAAATGGGCATACTTGGTAAGTCTGTCCACAACAACAAAGATAACATTTTTACCCTTAGAAGTGGGTAGCCCAGTGATAAAGTCCATACTTATATCAGAAAAAATACAAGTAGGAATAGGCAATGGTTGTATGAGACCAGGATAGGCTGTTGTCTCATATTTAGCTTGTAAGCAGATATCACATCTTCTAACATAATTCCTCACATTCTTAGACTGCCCTTTCCAATAAAACAGTCCTTTGAGTCTTTGTAGGGTAGCATGAATCCCTGAATGGCCCCCAACAGATGACTCATGGCAATACTGAATTAACTCTTTTTTAACACTTTCATCATTTCCCACTACCAGCTTATTCTTTCTTTTTAAAAGGCCTCCCTTCCAGCTGTAATGACCATTTTGCCCTTCTGTGTCACAATTCTGAATAATTTTTTGTAAGTTAAGATCACCTTGCCAAGTTTGCTTAATCTTCTCAAGGAACAATGGTTCAAAAGATGAGACTGCCAACTCAAACAAGGAGACAGTTTGCAATCTAGATAATGCATCAGCAGCTACATTATCAACCCCTTTCTTGTACTGGATTTCAAAGTCATAGTTCATTAATTTGACCATCCAGGAGTGTTGCAAAGGTGTAGTTATCTTTTGATCTAGTAGATGCTTTAAACTTTTCTGATCAGTCTTGATAACAAAATGACCACTGATCAAATAGTAATGCCATTGCTTGATTGCAAATAAAATTGCAAGTAATTCTCTATCATAGACAGACAATACCTGTTGTCTTGGACACAAGGCCTTACTGATAAAGGCTAGAGGATGATGATCCTGCATCAACACAGCTCCAATTCCTAATGCAGATGCATCAGTTTCTTCCACAAAAGTCTTTGAAAGATTAGGTAGAGCCAATACTGGTGCAGTGCATAAGGCAATTTTTAACTGTTGGAAAGCATGATCTGCTTCTTGGGACCATTTAAAAGCATCCTTTTTGAGCAAGTCTGTCAGTGGTTTGGCAATCACTCCATAGGATCTAATGAACCTTCTGTAATACCCTGAAAGGCCCAAAAATCCCCTTAACTGTTTCACATTAGTAGGAGCAGGCCATGACATCACTGCTTCAATCTTAGTAGGGTCAGTTGATACACCCTCTTTTGTAATGACATGCCCAAGATACTCTACCTTCTGCCCCCCAAAGCTGCACTTAGACATCTTGGCAAACAATTGCTGATTTCTCATAGTCTCTAATACTTGTTTCAAATGTTCAACATGTTGATCCTGATCTTTGCTATAAACCAAAATGTCATCAAAAAAAACAAGCACAAACTTCCTCAACTGAGCCTTGAATGTTTGGTTCATCAGGGCTTGGAAAGTAGCAGGAGCATTGGTTAGCCCAAAGGGCATTACCAAGAACTCAAACAACCCCTGATGTGTTCTGAATGCTGTTTTATGTATGTCAGGTTCATACATTCTGATTTGATGGTAGCCAGACCTCAAATCCAATTTGGAAAAAATGGTGGCACCACCTAATTCTTCAAGTAACTCATCAATAAGGGGTATAGGAAATCTGTTCTTGATTGTGGCCTCATTGAGCTGTCTGTAATCAATACATAGCCTCCATGACCCATCTTTCTTCTTAACTAACACCACAGGTGCTGCAAAAGAGCTTTGACTACTCCTGATTACCCCTGAGTCTAACATTTCTTGTGTCATCTTTTCTATCACATCCTTTTGCAGAGCTTGATATCTATAAGATCTTAAGTTCACAGGTTTGTCCCCATTGTTAAGAATTATCTTGTGATCAAAAGACCTCTTTGGAGGTAATGCAGTTGGAATATCAAAAACATCTTTATACTTCTCCAATAATGACTGCAATTTGACACAAGTGATGGGATTAGTAACCTTGGACCCAAATGGATCAGTCTGCACATCATCCTTCAGTTGCAACCCAAACATGTGTGACTGAATTGCCCCTGCTCCTCCATTTAGCAAACTACTCATTGTTTCAGTGGAACACAACTTGATTCCGTTTGTTTCAGTTCCTTTCAATGTATACACCCTATCTTGTACCTTGAATTGCATGGTCATCTCAGCAAAATTCCATACAATGTCTCCAACCTAGACAACCATTCTATTCCCAGCACCATGTCATAACTATCTAATGGAATTACAAGCATATCAGCTTGGAACCACATACCCTGCATCTTCCATTTAAACCCTACACATCTCTGACCACATTCCAATTGGTTACCATTGGCTACAGTAACCTTCATAGATGAGACAGATTGTAATAAACACTGCAGCTTTTTCACCAGTTTCAGACTAATGAAGTTGTGGGTTGACCCTGAGTCAACCAGTATGTACAACCTTCTAGTTCCCATATAGCCTTCAATTTTCATGGTAGAATAAGAGGGTACCCCTGTGATGGCATGAATAGAGATTTGAGGCTCCTCAGACCCAATTACTACTTCCCCTTCATCAGAATTGTCATCTTCTTCATACACTATTTCAATGTTGAATAGTTTTTTATTTCTGCAGTCATGAGTAGGTGTGAACTTCTCATTACACCAGAAACACTCTCCTTTTTCTCTTTTTTCAGCCATTTCTTTTGTAGATAATTTCCTAGTGGTTCTTGGTAGGTTAACTTGGGTAGGTTTGGGTAATAAAGGAAGAGAGTTAGCATTCATGGTTGAAGGGGGTTTAAAAGTTGAGGTTGAAGGTTTAGAATATGCTGAGGTATTGAATTGGTTTGAGTTTTTCTTAAAAGTGTTTGTTCCAAATAAGGTGTTGTGTATATTTTCTTGCTGTTTTGCAACTGCATAAGCTTCTCTCAGGTTCCTTGGCTTAAAAGCTTTAACCAAACACCTGATTTCCATCTTCAATCCTCCCACAAATAAACTAACAGCTTGATCTTGGGAGAGATTTACCTTGTTTAGGAGAGCATCAAAAGCATCACAATACTCCTGCAAACTCCCAGTCTGATGCAGGTTCTTTAATTCTTCTAAGGCATCTTCAAACAGTTCATTGGAAAACCTTGCCTCTGCTGATCTTCTATAATCATCCCAACTTATGGAATCGATAGTCAAATTGTTACTTTTCAAGTACCCTTGATGCCATTGCAGTGCCTTACCTTCAAGATTAACTACCGCATATCTCAGTTTCAGATTTTCAGGAGTATGATCCACTTCAAAGAAATGGTTACACTTATAGATCCATCCTTCCACATCTTCTCCATTTAACTTGGGAAAATCTAACCTCCCAAGCCTTGCTAATCTTGTTTCTGGATTTCCTCCATTGACAACCATTCCTCTATTATTTTCTAGGGCTGTTAACTTTTCCACCATTAATTGCATTTGTAATTGAATCTGCGCCACTGCTGCCTTATTTTCCTCTGCACTCATAGCCACTGTTTGCATATTGTCGCTCACTAATTGAGAATTTGCTTGGAGATCTTGTACAATGATCTCCATCTTACCAATCGCCAATTGACTATCCTTCAACTGTTTCTCCATTTCTTGTTGTCGAGTGTTCGCCATCGACAATGTATTACAGAAAATTGAAATCGGAACAATCGATTTCGTTGAATCGGAAATGAATCGAACAAAAATGAAGGTGAATCAACCGATACAATGATCGATTCACAGAAATGAATTGAACGTATGTTAAGAAGATGATTGTGATGGAACAGGTCACCGGAGCTTGATCGGAACAAGCTCTGATACCAATGATAGGGCTTGAAGATTTAGGAAAAGAATCTAGAGAGAGAAAGAAGTTCCAACAACAAGCTGATCCGTTTCATCAGCCTCAACTACTTTTATTAACGGTCACTAACAACTTTACAAACTTTTACAACTTGACACATTCAGTCCCTGGACTTACAATTATTACATTTAAGCTATAACACATATCAGGCAACGATTGGCGGTGTGAGAATTCATCGTGCATGTATTAATTCCGACTGGATCGTCAGCAACAAGGGCGGCAACCGGCGGGTTGGACTTCTATGGAGCGACAGAGAACTTTGGCTTCACCCTACCGACTCACAACATTCCGGCAAAGGCTTCCGGGTAGGTCTTTCTGTACTTCTTCTCTTCGACCGCCATTAGCTGCTACAATAACTATGCAGGTATGCCTTCTGTTTTCTTCTTTTTCGCAGCCGCAATGAACCTTAATAACATAGGGATTATTAGGGTTTCTCCGATTGATAGTTTATTTGTTGTGTGCGTGATACTACTACGACTGATTGATTCCGGGTCAAATGATTTGAGACTTAGGGCATGTTTGGGTAAGCTTATTGAAACAACTTATTGACTTCTTGGAAAAGTCAGGATTTTGTGACTTATTGACTTATTGGCTTTTCCCCCTCACATACACCCTCTTTGCCAAACATCATTTTAGAGCTTATGACTTTTCAAAAAGCCAATAAGTCAATAAGTTGTTTCAAAAAGATTACCCAAACATGCCCTTAATTGAAAAGTAAATAGAAACAGATTATCATGGGGTAGCCCTAATTTGCCATTTCTTTTTCATTGTAATGATTCTCACTAAATTTGAAGCTGTGGTTCCAAGATCATGAAGAATTTTGGGTTTTGATTGAAGTTTATTGCGTTTTGCTTTGTGGAAAGATGGCATAAGTTCAAGGATTTGTGACGTTTCTTTATTATTATTACATTAATTTTTATCTTTTGCTAATCATTTTTATATTTCTTTGTTTTCTGTTTGCATTTATCATCAGCAACATCAGGTGTTAGCGTATTGGTTGTCGACATCGTTTCTGTGTGAATGACATAGAGAGTGAGCGAACATAGATCTGTCATAGCATTAACGACAGTGATATTTTGGTGTTAGAAATGCATGTTTCACTCTGGCGGAGATCGATCGGAAGAGAGGTTGTCGTTGCTTGGTCAGAGAAGAAGAGTCGGAGGATACTACCTCTTCTTCTTTGGGCATGAAGGGTGGGTTATGTTGGCTTTTCTTTACTAACCAGATCAATGATGCAATTTCTAGAATGATTACGTGCATTATGTTCTTTAGTCTACTGGTGCGATTCATTGTTATATCCTCTGTTCGTGTATAAACAAGTTTCTTTTAACAACATTCAATTATAAGTTTTGGATGGCGTTACGTGTAATATTGAAGCCACATATTGCATCCAATATAGAGTTATGCCTTTTTTACCAAATACATACGGATTCATTGAAATTAAGTTTTATGAACGCAGAAATTTGTAACCATTATAATTGCCTATGTTCATGACCTTTGTTTTAACTTGACATATGTAGGGATCAATGAAAACTTGAGTTAACGAGGAGGAACTTCCGGAAAGCATGTTAAGGATCAACAAACCGCTAAGGAATTTTGCAGGAACTTTCACTACTACTAGGTTGGTCTTTTGATAATTATCTGATTATATTCATGCAATTGTGCTCCTCATGTGTTGGGTATTGTGGCAGCATCAAAATATGAAGTCTTTAAGCGGGTAAACACTTTAATCTTTAAAGTTGTAGAAGAGGTCAAGGAAATTTCATGAATGGATGTAACAGCGCTGCGAGTCCAATGGCACCACATGGAGTAGCTGGTGCACTTTTGACAGTTCCTGTTAGACCTGGCAAACGGGTCGGGTCGGGTTGGGTCATGGGTCAAAACGGGTTAGGGTCAAAACGGGTTCGGGTCAAAACGGGTCGATTATAAAAAAGGGTTGATTTGGTTCAGGTCGAAACGGGTCCGGGTCAGAACGGGTCCGGGTCAGAACGGGTTTCGGGTCGGGTCCGGGTCAGAACGGGTTTCGGGTCGGGTCAGTTTTTTTTTCCCTGAAGCTTATTGTTGCTAGAATAAATTTATATAGCTGGTAGTCTGGTACTTAGATTCAATGTTACTCATGTTTAGCAGAATGACTAATTATACTCCTTTAAGCTTGGGTTATAATTGCATGAAAGAATGATGTGATAGATATGCTTGAGAGAGTTTTTGTCACTGATATAACAAATTCTATTCTCAAGATTCAAAAATACAAGTCTACATTCAAGAAACTTTGATCAAATATAACAAAAAACAATATGCTAAAGATTGTTGATCACCTAGAAATCATATCCTCTTAAGGGTATCTGAACTTACCTTGAGACCAAGATAAGATTAGCAGATTGTTAGTTATTTCATCAGGTTCAAGTGAGACACATCTTTTAGGATCTCCCAATAAACAATGCTTTATGTAAATGGATCATATACCCTTATAGACGACATCACTGCAGACCATATGAACTGATGAATATAATCAGTTTCTTCAAGCCACCAATAGATAAAAATCTTGGGACTAACACAACAAGAAGATATCTTAAATCAGGAATAAAAAAAAGGTAAAACTGAACATATCATGAGAAAATCATAGCGGCGTGAGGGGGGGGGGGGGGTTATTTCATATACTAACTCACACACATATATATACATACATATATATAAAGCTCCATACATATATAACCTCTCTTACGTGTTTCGCCACTTGTCGCATAACGCCCCCTAAGGGGCTTTATGACTACACATGGTCTAATGGGCATGAAAATAATAAAATTGAAGAAAAACTGTGATACATGACCACCAGATGTATGTCCAGTTTAGTTGTAAGAACCAGGATGCAACCTAAATGTATGGCATCAAGCCTACAATCATTTATAATTACAAAGCAACGCAACGTACTAGCATAGCATATTCTGTCAACAAGCACAACTCTTGATTCAATAAAACAGTGAAATTTGTAAACTAAAACAGCAAGACATCAAATCAATTAACAAATTATGCAAAAAGAATACTGAAAACCATACATGAAAGTGTCATTTTTTGAAACTTTACTCTCATTGGGGAATTTCATCAAGCACTTGGTGCTCAGAAAAAAAGGCACGTTGAATCAACAGGGGTTCGACTTAAATCGGTGTCTGGGTTAGCCGGTTAGCTGAGGATGTGGGTTGGTTCGGGTGTGTTGTCACCGGGGGATCGATTGGTGTCTCGGGACATCGGTAGAGAGAAAGAATGACGAGACAAATACATACCTGATGGAGGCGACGCTCGGAGGAGATGATGGCGGAGACGGTGGGGGTTTGTGCCGGAGGAGACGTCGAAGACGATGTGGGTTTGTGGCGGAGGAGACGGCGGAGGTCTGTGGCGGAGGAGGTGGCGGAGGAGATGGCGGAGGTCGTCGCCCGCTGCTTTTGACTTGTGAGTAGAACTGAGAAGAAACCCTAGAGAACCCGTTCCTTTTTTCTTCTCATAACCCGTTCAACCCGTCCCTTTTTCCTTCTAAACCCAAATTGACCCTTCAACTTATTTCTTCAGTTTAGTTCTGACCCAATTGGACCCGCGAATTATTGCAAGGAGACCCAATTTAACCCATAATAATTAGATTAGGGTCCAAAATGACCCATGTTTATGCATTTGGGTCAGAATTGCCCCCCCCCCCCCTAGTTCCTGTTGATGTACTTTAGTTTGTTTGCTATATGGTGATGAATTATGACATGCTGGTGTATTTAATTCTCTAAACATCTTGCTACCCCGTCAGAAAACGGCAGTAATCGCCGGAATACCTTAACTGGAAATACATCATTGCATCACGCGTGAAGAATGGTACGTGTTGTTTGATTTGTTGGGTGTTGTGACTTGTGAGTGATGACCATTTCCACTAAAAAAAGGTTATGAGTGATGGAATAATGGTTGATGACATGACGGAACTTGATTGGATGTCGTGAGTAATAAAAAAAAGACTGTTGTGCATGAGGTAGGAAGAATAGATTAGGATTAACCATAAACAGCTATGTTGATAGTAATTTAGGTCCTAAAAAAATTGTTATGCATTGTAATCTGTATGTTTTGGTAAGTGGTTTCGTTTGTTGTTAACATTCTTTAGTAATTTATTTTTCGTTTGATTAAGTTAACAAAGTCTACAGTTTGTAGTTTAATAAATTATGTTGCTGCCCTTTTGCCCATTGATGGAATTGTTGCATTTCTTTGTCTCATGCCTATGATAGCAAAGTATCCTCATACAATTGATATATTAGTTGAACGATTTATTATAAGACAAATTAATGATATATCGTCTAAAGGTTCATCTTTATTGTGCAGTTTGGATGTGCATTGTTTGAAACACATAAATATGTCTAATAATAAAATGTACCTCATAAATTCGTAGTTCATCATCAATAAGGTTCATTATCGATAATATATCATCTAAATGGTTTGAAAATAATAATGTTTTAGTTATAATGTTATTAGACAGATTGATGATATATCATGTAAAGGTTCATCAATAAGGTTCAATAATGAACCTTCAGTAAAAATAATTATTCTGTTATACATCTTATAATAAACTGTTCATATTGTTATTGATGAACCTTTATTGAAAATAAAGAATCTATTATAAGACTACAGGAAACTAGATGTTTTAGTTACAAGGGAGTTCATCTAAAGGTTATTGTGTAGTTTGGATCTATAGATTAATGCAACGTCTGTTATATAGACAAGTTCATCAACTTAACTTAGACTCATGGGATGCATACCTTAGTTTATTTGTTGCCATTTTGTAGCAGCGACTAAGAAAAGCCTTCTGCGATATGCGTTGGTGCATCTTTACTGCACCTATTTCCATCGCTTCCCCCTTTTCTTCTTTCTTCTCTGTCAAACTTCTTTCGTCGTTCTTCTTGCCATCCTTTGGAGCTTTGGCCGATCAACGATTCTTTGCAAGGTAACGTTTGTTTCCTTACTTGATTTACTGTTTTCTTTCACAGTTTGTGATTAGGGGTTTAGGAGATTCATGAATTTGCTTCGGCATTTGAAGATCAACGATTCCACACGTTTGCGAGGTTGAAGGATTCAACCACATGAAAGGTGATCAGGATCACAAGTTGGCTATAATACTACCCAACATTTGTTCTTAATCTGTTTCACATTATTTAATTAGTCACAAGTATATTATTATTTATTTTTTATGTACAAATCATCTAACCATTTACCGTTTAACGCGTTGTAATGATACATGCTGATGTAAATTTTTTTATGGTTTTTGATCAAATATCTCTTTCGCTATACTGAGTGTCGTTACCGTACCGAAGCGAATCAGTGCTAACCAAAAGCCCGCAGCAACGCGCGGGGGCATATTACTAGTTGAAAGCGAATCAATGCTAACCAAAAGCCCGCAGCGACGCGCGGGGGCATATTACTAGTTGAATAATATTTTCAATCGATATCGTTTTAACCAGATCACAAACACTTTGTTTATTTCATAAGGCGATCTAACACACACATGTTAATTAGCAAAAGATGCGAATGAGTGAATGACAAACTAAGAAACTTGATCGGCTTTCTTAATAAAACATTGATTTAATGAATTAATTCATAAAGTGAAAGCAAAAAAGATATACAAGACTGGAAATGTTACACTACCTGAATATGCAATAATAAACTTAGACATGTTTAATTCTTTTATTGTTCGAATCCGAGGGCCTGATTCCTTTAGGTGTGACGGAATAAGGTGCAGATGCTGATCGGAGAGAGGGTGACTTGTCAATGTACGCATAGCGTTCATTGCCATTCCAGTGCAAAATGATGCGATTTGTGGAGGAATGTGACCAACTATCACCTGTAAATAAGTTTTAACAACCACCCACGTAACGATAATATGTAATTGTGCAAAGTTAAAAAATAAAAATAAAATATTAACATATACAAGTTACCGAGTGCAAGGGCTAAATGAAATTGACCATCCGCATACTTGGTAGTCACCTGATTCAGTACAACTACCTGCTCAATATATACAAAAATGAGACCACATTAGGAATCCGACTTCTGAATTTGAGCTATAATTGACCGAATATTACATAATAAATTGGGTGTTTAATCTTACCGCCAAACCGAATTTTCTGGCGAGTTTCATCAAATTCAAGGCCATTCCACTGAGTATTCTTGTTCTAAGCGCCATGTCATCAAAATCTTGTCGGAAGTGAAATGTGATGCTATCGATGATAACCACCTTAACCTGTAGAAACATTTTTAGATGCAGTTTCTAAATCTGTAATACATGAAAATGAAATTTAATTGAAATGCGTATATATGTATCTACATCTTTATGCTCTGTGATGAACTTGTCTAAGTAATTAGTGAGGGCAATTTGCTCGGTATAACTGCAGACACGGAAGTAAAATATATTTTCAAGAAAATCTTTGGGCTGCATCGTTTTGACTTCACAAGCTTGAGGCCCCTTGTGATGCAAGCGGCTGTATTCTGCCATGTCAGCACTACAAGCTTCTGCAATCTGTAAAGCTCGTTCAACCATGAAGCTACCTTCTGTATCTGCTATCAAAAAATAAAAAAATGTTAAATATAACAAGATTGTGATAAATGCTAACAAAATAACGGTAAGGCTACAGACTTACCGATATAGATTGCCTTGCCTCCAACTCCACCGTAGTCATATGGGATCTGAACATTAACTGCAAGTTGAATTCTGTATCTTATGTTAGCGAAACATATAAAACTTCCCAAAAAAAAGTAGAGCAAAATACCATTTTCGTCCCTGAGGTTTGGCCAGTTTTGCGACTTTCGTCCAAATGTTTGTTTTCCACATCTGGATCCAAAAGGTTTTAAATCTTGTCGTTTTCATCCAGCTCGTTAACTCCATCCATTTTTCTCCGTTAAGTCAGGGATATGTCCGTCTTTTTTGCGAACTTAAAGAGCAAGTTGGTCTTTTTCATTTTACGTAATAAGACAGAATACCTGAACTGCCCTTTAAGTTAACAAAAAAGACGAAAATACCCCTGACTTAACGGAGAAAAATGGATGGAGTTAACGAGCCAAATGAAAATGGCAAGATTTCAAGCCTTTTGGATCTAGATGGGGAAAAGCAAACCTTTGGACGAAAGTCGCAAAAAGGCCAAACCTTAGGGACGAAATGGCATTTTACTCAATAAAGTATGTTAGCAACTTATACCCAAGTTGTGTTTTACCAATGCCGGGAACTCCACCTAACCGAGAAAAGAAAAAAAAACTTTTAGCATAAAATAACTAGAAATCCATGTAAAATCAATAAAAGAACAAACCAATTTCGGTGACTTCTTTGCAACTTATTCCTCCACCCAAAATGCTATCCAAGTCAGCACACGATGTGGTAATATGTACAGAGGTTTCCTCTTCCTGCAGCATATCCCACGCGCTCTGGGCACCTACAACAAATGGTAACCACAATCATAATAGTGAAGAAACTGAAAGTATGGTAGCTGAAGAGTGAATAATACCATTGACAATGGTAAAACTGCTACTGGTGCTCTGCAACCGACTACCATCCGATACACTCTTTAGGATTTCTAGTGCCTCTGTTTCTGAAACCTTCAGTTCTGTTGCAAGCATATGACGTAAGTTTTTTAATAAGAATGTTTGTGCTGGAAGTGATGTACAAAAGGTGACAACTAAAGAGAGTATTAGTCATGCTCGAGGTTGTTTAGAAAATAAGACTTGAGTCTTGACATGATGACATCCTTATGAACAGATATTTGAAGTTAGTGCACAACTCTTTAAACATTTAAACAACTCGTCCAAGTCATAAAGAAGTGCATAACAAGGGTCAGGATGTCAATGATCAACTGAACATGATCAGAAGTAGAGGGGGCAATCTTGACCCAAAGCCTTCCAAGTGGGTCAATTTGGGTTGATTTTAAAATTATATGGGTTGGTTTGGGTTAGATATTTTAAGTAAATGGGTCACAATGGGTCACTTGAAATTTCATCTTTTTATTTTCGGGTCAAAGCGGGTCGACAACATTAAAGAAATGGGTCGATGTGGGTTAGTGTCTTAAAGAAACGGGGAAGGTTTCGGATCAGAATGGGTTTCGAGCCGGCATAAGTATCTGCACGACATGGGTTACGGCACGAAACGGGTTCAGTTCAAATTGAGTTTCGGGCCGAGACAGGCTTCGGCACGACATAGGTTTTGGATCGGAACGGGGTCGGTTCAGGTCGGGTTTCGGGCCGACACGGGTTTTTGCACGGGACGGGTTTCGGATCACAACGGGTTTTGGGCCGACATGAGTTTCCGCACAAGACGAGTTTCAGGTCGGGATGAGTTTCGTACCGTTTCGACCCGTACCGTTTCAACCGGTACCATTTCGATGCGAACCGTTTCGACCTTTACCGTTTCGACTAGAACCGATCCCATCATCAGTGACATACGAACCAACACCGATCATTTGCAAAATAAACTTTATGTAGCGTTATGTGTATTATACTTTTTCATATATCGTTATAGTAAGTGTATGTGCAAGTTTGCGTGATATAAATATGTAGCGATGCTACGTATGTCTGTATGTATAATTTGCAGATCCAATTATTCAAACACAGATCCAATTATTCAAAGATTATTCAAACACAGATCCAAAATTTGCAGTGAAAATAAACAATCAGAGATTGAATTTGGATATATCATAAAATTTAATTGTTAACGGTTAATCATGCAGCAAAAAATCTCAAAAAACAGAGTAAATTATCAGCCCGAACCGACCCGACCCGAAAACCATTCCGACCCGAACCCGTTCCAACCCGAACCCGTTTTGACCCGAACCCGTTTCGACCCGAACCAAAACAACCCTTTTTTTAATTGACCCGAACCCGTTTTGACCCATGACCCGACCCGACCCGTGGTACACGAAACAGATAATACCAAAAAAGTTTAATGGTGAATAAATGCAGTTACACTAGTTACTGTTGCTCATAGCAATGGAGGAAATGGTGACTGGGTGACACAAAACAATGGAAAGGCATCTGTAGATACCTCACTGCATCTTTTGCTTCAGTATCAACACACGTAAAGATGAATTTCGTATGCGTTTCTTTAATTCTCTTCTAGGCCAAAACCTATGGAATCTAAACCATCTCTAAACCTTCAATTTTGCAATAGTACATCACATAGTCTCGTTCGTAAACACTAAATAATCCACAAAAGAAAATATACCATGACGTCCCATCACATATGTCCTTTCCTTGGTGAACTAATCCTAAACTTGATAAGGACTGGAGGCCTACTCTTGGTGTAACCCTATACTGGTGTCTGGTAATGTACAAAGCAATTTTCTTTTGATTACATGTTTTCATGCTCCTTACTAAGCAATTATACAAATTTTAATCACATTCACATATAATGTGGGAGCTTCCTTCTTCTAAGAGACACTCACTGTTATGAACATAGGCCCAAGTAAACAGCCCAGTCCACTAGCCCAACAAAGTGAATGGCATGATGCGGTCGTGAAATTAGCTTGACTGTATATAAGCAAAGAGAGGGAAATGAACAGGGTAATGAAGAATGAACTCGAGTGTGTAACAATCTGATTTCTCATCTCCTTTCTTTCTGTAATTCGTTTCTATTTCCCATCTCATTCTTGTATCCAATTTCTTACGAGTCAATGACACTATGGACCAATTATTTCATAGATCTTGTGTATGATTGTTTATAGCTTTCATTGAATCACTTCATTGGTGCTTTCATTGATCCTTAGCATAGATGGCTTTGGAAGAACTCCTGCAGGAACATCCACTTCACTGGATCTAATCCCAACCTATGGATCTCTCAAGCTGAACAATATTTTCTCTTTTACGCCATATACAATGACGAGCGGGTTCCCTATGTCATTGAATCCTTCGATGATGAACCCTTCTGGTGGTTCAATGGTTGGCATCGGAGTTCACACTCGCTCACCCGGAATGATTTCACTACTGCAATGATCACTCAATTCCAAGCTACTTCTGTCGATCCAATTGCCATTGAACCATGTTCGATTCACCAAACTAAAGTTGCAATTGATCTGATTCAGGAACTAGCTCTGTTTGATTCCAAGTCTACTGCCAATTCCATTGTCGCTCTGTCATTTACATCAGGTCTGATTCATTCTGATTCAATTCCGTTTGTTACGACTGATCTCAAGGTGTTCGATGAAATGCTTGTTAGCATTGAAAATGAAATTGTCAAGGAAGTTCATGAAACCATGGATGATGAGGTATTGGAGATCCAAGAGAATGATATGGTAGAAACCAACGATTGCGATGTTGATTCTTCTGCTGTTTCAGTAGTTTTTCAATCCTTTGAGTGGAAACCGGGTTTGGTTGAGAATCCTGTTAAGGTATATACTGATCCAACCTCACTTGATAGCCCTCCTTTATTTATTCCTCCATTGGATGAAGAATTGGACCATAATACTTTATTCGATTTTGATCCTGGTCCGATTCATTCCGTCTTGATTCAACAAAATCGTCATGCAACGGATCCGATTTTGGCTTTGGTTGCACCACTTACACCTAATTCCTCAATGCCTTCGGTTGACGTTTCCGGTGCTATTTGTGAGGGTTATCTTGATATCCTACTTTCACCAAAGTTAGTACAGGTATATCCTATACCTGCATTTGTTATCCTTTCTGTTTGTACACTCAATTTGCAGTTTGATTGCTCTGCTATGGTAATCTCTAGTCCTATTTTGCCTTTTGGTGATAAATTGCAAGCAACAAATTTAGGTTTTGTTTCTACACCTCCCACTGTTACAGCTTTTCGTACAAAGGATAATACTATTGCTACTTTGGTAGTTTGTTGTCTTGTTCGAATTCTGGGGCTGATTGGTTAATAAGGACCTTTGGTTTTGATCCTGGTCCGAGCTTTGTTCACCTCCCTTTGTTGTCATCTGGTCTGATTCAATATGGCTCGATTCCAGTTATTATTTCTACTCGAATAATGAATGTTGATTTAAATTCTGAGTCTCTTCTTGTTCATTCCATTCAATACAACTTTTGTAGTATAATTGTTCATTCCGGTTATTTTTTTGATGTTGTATTGCATCGAACGGGTTTGAATTTTGTTACCGACCCATTCTCGGTTGCGACACCTTATTTTAATTGGGATGTTAATCGGTTTCGACCTGTAGGGGAGGGTATTATGCAGTCTAGTAACTCGGTTTTGGTACTAACTCCTACTGTTCATGCTCACGTAGTGCATATTTCTAAATCTTTTCTTGGTGTGCTATGGATTGCACCACTTTTTCACATGTCTCAATCTTTGGTACTTAACAATTATGCACGAGCTATTGCAGAGATTTTTATGACTGGCACTAATAATGTGGTGCTTGAGTTTCAAGTAGGCAATTATCGTCTTGGTTGGAAAGGAGGAACAACCTACCAGTTCTCTCCACATTTTTTGTTCCTATCCAAGTATGCCACTCTCCTATATCAGCTCATAATTCCTTCTATAAAATTTGAAATAATTCTAAGGAATTTGAAAGTACAAGTGCCTATACATCAAGTTCAAATTAGCCTGATGTTTACTTTGAGAGTTAAGTTTCCATGGAAGCCTCCATGGTGTTTTTTTGGTTCCGTTTTTGGTCTGCTGAGTCATACGCGGATGCTACGACTGTTAACAGTCGATGAAGCAGATAGTAATATTATCAGTCAGGATTTAATTGCTGAGTCCAGGGCTTCTAGAGATGATAAGAGGATTGTAACGGAACACACAGGGAAGATTACTGATGAAAATGAGGTTCACGATGTGGAAAAAGAAGATACAGCTAAGAAATACTCCAACACAAAAGGGCTTCTCATAGGTTATTTTTGGGATCAACCTTTTGCATGGTATAACTTTCCACCATCAAACCATTTAGAAAATATTACGCTAAATTGGAAAAACAAAGTAATTCCCAACTGTGTTTTCATGTTGTTGACTATGCTTTGGATGAGGTTTCAAGGTGTGTGGCTTCTGGCTTATCGTGTCCGTGCTTATTTGAAGAGGTATATGATAAAATTAAATCCCAAGATTTTGTTAATACTGAAATAAAGACAGCAACTGGCAAAAAAGACGGTGGTGATAACCTTTCAACTTCTACTTTAAAAAATGTGACAGTTGTTCAATATGTGCAAGACCTAGCTAAAGAACAATTATATGGAATTAGTAGATTGGAGATTTTGTCTGTGAGAGAAATAGTTAGTGCACATACCAACTTTTTGTCAGCCCGTTCTTTTTCCAATTTTGCATCCTTGGTTACTGTCACTATGCTATGGAGAAAATGTGATAGTAAGGGCAGCTTGGTCAAGCTAAATTTATACAGCAGAAAATATATGGAAAAATATGACAATTGGGTCAAAGTTGAATTTTTGGTGGTCAACCATGAATCTTGGGATGTTTCATTGCGTACATGGGTCGATAAAGATTTGATGCTTACCGGAAAAATAATTATTCAAGAAAGACAAGGTGACAATGCATCTTACTTCCATCCGCTTGTTCGAATTCAAGAACTGGTTACAGCTTGTGAGTTTGTTTGACAACCTTCTTCTTTACCTGATGCATTTTTGTAGAAAATGGGGTGTGGGTATGAGGTTTAACATGAGCTATGGCACAAAGAATTCATCACATCAAAGTTGGTTTATGGGCAATCATTTCCACAACCACTGTCTTGAATTCACACTATTAGTTCATGAATCAACATCAACTGACCACTTTTGTAATAAAGTAGCTACTCTGGTCAAGAAGTTTCAATCAATCAAACAACATCCTAACTTTCACCTTGAGGTCAAGGTGAATTTGAAAGGGGGGAGTAATGTTATGAACATAGGCCCAAGTAACTCTTAGCAGATATTCTTAGCAGATATATTATTGTGTATAATTATCTAGTTTCCATATTTATAGGATAGGCTGTCATATTTCTGTCATGTAATTTACCCTATATAATGGGTCCCTATTCTTGAATGTACGACAGAGAAATACACAAACCTTTATGGTATCAGAGCTACGGTTCTGCAAACCCTAGCTCTCTTCGATTTTCTTCTTTTCTTCTTCTCAACCCTAGCTCAGTCGCCGACCACCATGACTAAGACAACAGAATCATCTTCTGAACCACCCAAACCAACTTCCCTACACCCAGCCTACTCTGTTACAAATATTCATACCAAAATCAGAACCCTAGATGGCACAACCGTAACCTATTCATCCTGGACCAAACTGTTCAATCTTCACGTCGTAGCCTATAAAGTTGCGAACCACATTGATGAGACACCAGCCCCCGATAAAACCAATCCTGATTACCCGCTGTGGAAAGAGTTGGATGCTCTCGTGCTCCAATGGATATACAGTACTGTTTCAGATGATCTCTTGGACCGGATCTTGGAGACTAATTCAACGGCTCGTGATGCATGGGTCAAGTTAGAAAAAATATTTTTAAGCAACAAGAAGGCGAGGGCTGCAGCCCTCGAAACCCGTTTCTGCAACCTAACCCTTACAGCATGTTCTTCACTGGATGACTATTGTAAACAGTTGAAAAGCCTGGCCAATCAGCTTGCTGATGTAGATCATTCAGTCTCCGATTCCAGACTTGTTCTCCAACTAGTTCGCGGGTTACCCGCTGAATACAGTACCACGGCCTCCTTCATCAACAACCGTGATGCTGACTGGGATCTGGCCATCAGCCTGTTACACGATGAAGCTATTCGGATTGACGCTCAGAAGGGGTCATCAACCTATGTCCTTCTCGCACCAGCTACCGCAGCCCCAGCCCAACATTCTGCTCAACCTTCGGGTCATTCAGCCGTCGCCGACCAGTCCCAAGACCCGGGCCAGTCTTCATACCGAGGTCGGGGCCGGGGTCGTGGAAGAAACAACAGAGGTGGTCGATCGCGTGGTGGCCGGTCCTACTACTCTGGGAACGGGTATTCTCCTGCACCACCATCTTACCCAAATTGGGCCTGGTGGACTCCACCGCCCTGTCCTTACCCGACCCAGAATACATGGAGGCCCCATACTACTTTCTCACCACAGCAGCCTGCTACTCAGCAACCACAGGCTCACTTTACAGGGTCTCCACAACAGTATCAGTCACCGGGTCTCACTTATGATGCCCTCAGTCCATCAGACCTAAGTGCAGCCTTTGCTCAGATGCAGCTTCAGCAACAAAATACTTCTTGGAACCAAGATATCATGGACACTGGGGCTGGATCACACGTCACCCGTGATCAAGGTAAAATCATTCTCCCTGATTCATCTACTGTACGCAGTTCAATTTTAGTAGGCAATGGCAATTGTGTACCAATCCAAGGATCCGGTACGGGCTTTCATACACTACCTAACCGTACCTATATCTTACCCAACGTCCTTTACAGCCCTCATATCATTAGAAACCTTATTTCTGTTCTTCGTTTTACAAGAGACAATAATGTTTCCATTGAAATTGACCCGTTTGGTTTTTCTTTGAAGGACCTCATCACTAAACGGACTCTCTCTCGCCATAACAGCACCGGGGATCTCTACCCATTCACACCACCTCAACTGCCTCCTCAAGCTTGTTTTATTGCATCACCTGCTCTTCCTTGGTACGATAGGCTTGGTCATCCAGGGGCTCAAGTCTTAGACATTTTAAGTCGTACTTTTCATTTTTCTTGTAATAAAGACAATATGTCTAATCTTTGCAATTCTTGTCAATTGGCGAATAGTAAACGTTTACCTTTTCATGCATCTAATTCATTTACTTTTGCTCCTTTTGACATCATACACTGTGATTTATGGACCTCACCTATCCCAAGCAAATCCGGTTATAAGTATTACATGGTGCTTATTGATAATTTTTCACATTTTGTGTGGGTGTACCCGTTGAAATTTAAATCTGAAGCTTTTCCAACCTTTACTAAATTTCACCGACTAATTCTTACCCAATTTAATCGACACATTAAAACTTTTCAGTGTGACCTTGGGGGTGAATTTGACAATCACGCCTTCAAGAGTTTTGCATCTCATCATGGCCTTTTGTTTCGTTTCTCTTGCCCACAAACATCCTCCCAAAAAGGACGTGCCGAGCGGATGATTCGTCGCCTAAACGACATCGTCCGAGCCTTGTTAATACATGCCAATCTCCCACCAAGCTTTTGGGTCGAAGCCTTACACACCGCCACATACCTTCACAATATTCTCCCGACCAAACGATTAAACTTTTATACGCCCACCTTTGCTCTTTACCTCCGCCATCCAGACTACGAGCACTTACGTGTGTTCGGGTGTGCGTGCTACCCTAACACCTCCGCCACTCAGCCTCATAAACTTCACTCACGGGCTATTCGGTGCATCTTCCTCGGTTATCCTCCCGATTTTCGAGGCTACCGGTGCTTTGATCCCACAACCGGTAAAGTCCACATTTCTAGACATGTAACCTTTGATGAACATGTCTTCCCCTACTCCATGCCTCACACCCCTGCTACCTATAAGTTCCTTGATGACCAACTACCCCTCGGTTTCACTTTCCAACAACCCATCAAACCACCATCACTGGTTACCCCATTCCCATTCCACTACTCCCGTAGACCCAGGCCCAACCCACCACCTCAGCCCGCTTCTACCCAGCCCAATCCACTATCTCAGCCTAACCAACCTATGGCCAGCCCCGCCTCCGGCCCTCAGCCATCACAACCCGCTGCACCGGGTAACCCACCACCTCATCCAAATCAACACCCAATGACTACACGTTCCAAATCCCGTTATCCTTATCCACCACCTCACCACATCCTTACAACCGATACCATCTCACCCGTGCCAAAGACCTATACCAAAGCCCTTGCCGATCCTAACTGGTTACATGCCATGCAGACTGAATTTTCTGCATTACAGGAAAATGAAACATGGGAGCTTGTTCCCCGACCCACAGATCGACCCATTATCCGTTGTATGTGGTTGTTCAGACATAAGTTTCGCTCTGATGGGTCGTTAGAACGATATAATGCCCGATTGGTAGTTAATGGCAACTCTCAGACAGTTGGTGTTGATTGTGAGGAGACGTTTAGCCCGGTTGTTAAACCGGCAACTATCAGGACAGTGTTATCATTGGCAGTTTCTAAGTCGTGGCCTATTCATCAGTTAGACGTCAAAAACGCTTTTTTACATGGGACTTTGAATGAGACTGTCTTTATGCATCAGCCTCCGGGGTTTGTTGATCGTCGGTGCCCCGATTTTGTTTGTCGGCTTAAGAAATCTTTATACGGCCTCAAACAAGCTCCTAGAGCGTGGTATACACGGTTTGCTACATTTATTACCTCTCATGGCTTCAAAAGTAGTGCTTGTGATCACTCTCTTTTTATTTATCAGCAGGATCCCTCTAATATCGCTTACCTGTTACTATATGTTGATGATATTGTGTTAACCGCATCTAATGAGAAATTGTTGCAGTCTATCATTGGCACCCTCTCACGAGAGTTTGCCATGACTGACCTTGGGCGCCTCCATCACTTTCTAGGCATCAAGGTTGATCAGCTGAAGAACGGAATCTTCTTGTCTCAGCAACAATATGCAAAGGATATTATCTCCCGTGCTTCTATGACTGCTTGCAAACCGTGTACTACTCCTGTTGATCTATCCTCCAAGTTGAGTGCTTCGGATGGTCCTCGATTCTCTGATCCGACTTTATACAGGAGCCTTGCAGGTGCTTTACAGTACCTTACGTTTACTCGCCCGGATATTTCTTATGCTGTGCAACAGATTTGTTTGTTCATGCATGACCCTCGGGATGCTCATTATTCGTTTATGAAGCGCATCATCCGGTACATTCAGGGTACCATTGACTATGGTATTCGCATGGTTAAGTCAAGAACCAATGAGTTGGTTGGATACTCTGATGCGGATTGGGGTGGCTGCCCTGATTCAAGAAGGTCAACTAGTGGGTATTGTGTTTTCTTGGGTGACAATCTTATTTCTTGGTCGTCTAAACGGCAGCCTACGGTTTCCCGTTCAAGTGCAGAGGCAGAATATCGGGGGGTTGCTAATGTCGTGGCTGAGGCCACGTGGATACGGAATCTACTGCTAGAATTACATACTCCGCTTCGTCAGGCATCCATTATCTATTGTGATAATGTCTCCGCTGTTTACTTGTCTGATAATCCGGTGCAACATCAGCGCACGAAGCATATAGAGATCGACATTCATTTTGTTCGTGATAAGGTCCGCGTGGGTGACATTCGAGTTCTTCATGTTCCTTCTTCATTGCAATATGCGGACATATTTACGAAGGGTCTCTCTAAACAGCTATTCCAATCATTCCGGACCAGTTTGAGCGTTTGTCCTCCTCCCGTTCAAACTGCGGGGGAGTCTTAGCAGATATTCTTAGCAGATATATTATTGTGTATAATTATCTAGTTTCCATATTTATAGGATAGGCTGTCATATTTCTGTCATGTAATTTACCCTATATAATGGGTCCCTATTCTTGAATGTACGACAGAGAAATACACAAACCTTTAGTAACAAGCCCAGTCCAATAGCCCAACAAAGTGAATGGCATGATGCGGTCGTGAAATTAGCTTGACTGGATATAAGCAAAGAGAGGGAAATGAACAGGGTAATGAAGAATGAACTCGAGTGTGTAACGATCTGATTTCTCATCTCCTTTCTTTCTGTAATTCGTTTCTATTTCCCATCTCATTCTTGTATCCAATTTCTTATGAGTGAATGACACTATGAACCGGTTATTTCATAGATCTTGTGTTTGATTGTTTATACCTTTCATTGAATCACTTCACTCACACTATGTATCTAGAGAACATAGAGCTTACACCTATACATCTCTCAGATGACTTCTAACAAAAAACCTTTTGCTGATAATTTCTAGCAGAACAAACGATTAACGAAAACGATATTGATGATGATACAGGATGTAGATGCAAATGTAAACCTTGTAACGACTAACGACAAACTGTAAACAACCTTTATGCCGATCTAAACACTATTCTTACAAAAGCATTTTTCGTAATGTTTTTATAGCCTATAAGCATAAACTCCCTCTACTGCAAAATACAACAAGAAAAGCACTCTTACATTACAGAAACATATGTGGTACACATTGGGGGAAATTCATGGGGTCAAATCACAAGCCGAACCACCACAGCATGCGGTATTGTTCACTGGAGCATATTATCAAACAGTTGGTGAACCAAATTATCATACACGCAATCCAACAAAGAAAACGAACTTATCAGACTTAAATCCAAACTCGGTGACTATGATGGTACAGTAACCTAATAAACAGGAAGAAAATGTTTGATTCAAACATATACGAGAGTGAGTAAAGGTATGTTAGGTTAAAATTGAGATAATACCTAGAGCAAGATGAGAAGGAGAAACTGAAGAAAGCGAAGCGATGGAAGTGTAGCCTGCAGATATCAGTTTCCCTTTTTGTGACGCGGATAACGGCAATCTCAGAACCTCCATTTCCTCAATCGAGCACTGAATTTGATCTTCCCGCCAATCTGCAAACTTTTATCATCATAATTGGGACTTGGGTTTTTATATAAAGAGTGCTTGTTTTACTTCCATTTCCTTTCTCTTCCTTCCGGATTGGAACCAAAGAAAAAGTAAGGTTAAATTATATTTTTCGCCCTTTATGTTCATGTATGTATCAAAATGGTTAGATTTTTTAATTTATTATAATATAATAAAATGTTAAAATACCATTTTGCCCTTCATTAAAATAGAGAAAAAAGACAAAAAACTAGATGTTAACTGCAAAACCTTACCAAAATTTGATTTTGGATAAAAATGACAACAAAATTGAAATCACAGGGACCCAGCTTCAAAAGATTTGAGTTTTCGTCTAGAGTGCCAAAAGTGACCAAACCCCAGCGACCATTTTAGCAGTTTACTCTTATAAATCTGATATGTATGGGTGTGCATAGGTCGGTTTGGGTCGGTTTTGACATAAAACCATAACCATAACCGCGATATCGGTTAATGGATAACCATAACCATAACCGATCGGTTATGGTGGTTATGGTTATTCGGTTTTGATGGTTATAGCAGGTCGGCTATGGGTGGTTAACCGTGTATTTAGCTTAGCTAAAAATATCTTAATTTTTTTAACACGGAATAAATTGTTATTGGATATTTGTATATGTTAGTATATTACATAGTATTCAAAATACATATAATAATATTAATAGCAATTATTATCGAATATTGAAATAAATGATATGATACATTCCATAAATTCAAATAAACATCCAACCAAAACCACAAAACGATATGGAAAACCCATAAATACTAAAAATCTTCAATAAAAAAAAAAACATCAAATATTAAAAATATGGTGAAAAGTCCTAAATCCTACAAAAATGTATTACATGTCGGTTCGGTTATGGTGGGTATGGAAAAAATGATAACCATAACCGACCCGCTACTTTCGGTTTCCAAAAAAACTATTAACCGACCCACCGGTTTTTTATTTGGTTCGGTTTTTTCGGTTCGGTTTTGTCGGTTAATTCGGTTATGGTTCGGTTAATTCGGTTTTTTGCACTGAGTGATATGTATGCAGAAATTATTTTTTTTAATTTGTTTTGTTTAATTAAATTTATTTAAATAAGTGATAAAAAGACTTAATAACCCTTGTGTGACTTTACTTAACGAAAAAAGTTAAATGGGTTAGGAGCAAAGGACGTAACGTATAGAATCTGCAAACATTAAGTACATAATTCATCAATTATATATATATACATTAAATATGATTTTGAAAAGACCAAAAAGCCCTCACATGCAAAGCATGTGAGGTAACTTAACCAAGAAAACAAACTAGGTTAGTGGTAAAGGTTGACCTTGTAGCAAAACATGAACATAAAAGTTGGGTTTTGTCGATTTCATAGTAATAGGTATAAACTGCAGTTTAGGTATAACATAAAGGTTGATTTGTGCAATTTGGTTTAAAAGTTATTTTTTTCAATCATAATCCAAGCATTCAAATAGAGTGACTTTTGGCAACTTTCTTCTTGTGGATCCATTTAACCCATAATTTAAGCTATTTGTTTATTATACTTTTGAGTTTTGACTATGATTATAGGCAAGGAGCATGCTCTTTGTATATAGTTTATCACAAAAGTGATATTGGTTGGCTTATTGGATAGGTGTTTGCACAAGTGATTATCAAATATATTTATGCTTTCTTTATATGTTATGTTTATATTTTTTGGAAATTTCACTTCTTCCTTTTAGGATAGACTTTTATGCAATATAGCTAATTATCTGCAGGCCATAGGTTGGTTAATGTGATTTTCTGAGTATCATTTCCCTCCTGTGAGAAGTTGGGCTAAGGATGAAAGATTGAAAGTACTCTAAATTATTTAATTACATGTAATCTACTAATACTATGTAGCACACATATTTTAGAGGCATAAATGGCGACCCATTTACTTATAAATGAGCTGATCCAGAGTAATTTTCTACCTCTTAGCGGGTCAAAGTGGTAGAACTGAAAATGAAACGAGGTAAGTGGGTCAAAACTCACCCTATGTGTAATATATATACATAAAACTTTCTTTATGGTTTTATACAAATTGTTATATCATCATTGAAATAATTTAACTTTTGTAATCATATGCAACACCAAAATTTTGCACAAAATGTTAAGCCAACCGTTTCAATCTGTACTAAGACTACAAGTTTTCACCCATTTTAAACACTTCTAACACTATGGTGTGTGTTTTGCAGATTAGTCTACAACAGTTAAAAGGTTATCCTCAAACCTTTTGGTTATTGTTAGCTCTTTCTTTGGAAGGAACTCAATTTACTCAAGCGAATCTGCATCTCCAAATAGGTTGCAGGTTCCTAGAAATGCGCTCACTTCACAAACAAAGGTTTGACATCATTGTAACATTATGGGATTGAGATTATTTCCAAGGTTGTAAATTCAAAAGTCTTAGGCCGTGTACGTGCATATGTGCGGTGCACAATAGGTCAAAACATCGTTTGATTATTAAGCGTTGTCATTCTAAAAAACAATAAAAACTTATTAATAGTTTTAGATTCACATGGTTTGCAAAATCCATTTTGCTTTGTCAGGTATTATCGTCAGCACTCCTAGGCGGGTCAAGCTAGTTAGGCAACGGGTACTACTTGAAACAAGACAAGTTGGATTGGTTTGAGTTAACCTTAAGCACCTTTTGTATAAAAAACAGATTTTGTACTCTCTTCCCCTCTTATAAAAAATATTATATAAAAGAAATCAATAGCAAGTAAACCCATCCATTATGTTGTTAAGGACTACTTGTTTTAAACCCTTAGTAGAGCCCAATTTAATACCTACCACCACCACCATGAGTAAAATTTAATTTGCCATCTTTATAGGGAGGCCGGTGCGTTATACATATATAATATTATTTATATGTGTAAATTATCAACCAACAGATTGGCCTAACAATTACAACAAGTCAACAAACATTTGTTATTGATGAAACAATGGTTAACCGGGCAGGGTTAACACACTGGTCTCGTCAAGAAGGGTTAATCCCTTCCTCTCGGAGATCGCTGGCTGGGTCACCGGTGGATGATCTCCTGCACAAGGAAACAAGCCGTGACTCGTAACAAGGAGGATGGGGTGGGGGGTGCTCCTTGTTACCACTCTCCGGCGTGAGAATCAGTAGTTTGCTTGGGAAGCAAAGCAAGATTATAGTAGTAGTGAGAGAGTTGTGAAGAGATACCTCAAACCTGGTTTGGGGTTGGTATTTATAGCCGAGGAGTGAAGGAGGAGATTGATGGATGGGCTGACGACGAGCTGCACCGTTGCAGGTGTGTCAGTCTCGCCGGCCGTGGGGGTTACGCCACGTCAGCCCATTGCTTTAATAGCTCTGACAGGGGACTGTCGTCGGCGCCACTTGCCTCGTGGTGTCAGCCACTTGCCTGGCGTGTCAGTCCACTTGCTGGATATGCAGGGTGCGGTGCGAGCCGCATCGCTGCATGCGGTAACGTCTGAAGTTACTGCGTCTCCTACTTGTGATCAAGAAATACGCGAGATGCGGTGTTGGCCGCATCATCGTATGTGGAGACTATTTGCTCGCTTCCCTTGTCGTGACGAAAATGGCCATATGATGCGGTGCCAGCCGCATCGATATGTTCATCTTCTTTCGTACTTGGGTCAAGCTATTCATCTTCGAACCGAATGGGTTCGAAGGATGTGACCGCATGGGTGCGGTTTGCTTACTGGTAGGGGTTTGTTTGATGCGGGTAATGGTCGTTTTGGAACCATACCCCTTCAAGTCCCCCCAGTCTAGTGTTGCTCCCTTGTGTAAGTTGCACGTGGGAGGAGTACTGGACTTATGGTGTAGGAAGGTAGTGTGGCAGTCTGGAGAAAATTTTAGGCCAGATCAAACTGGTGATCTGGTAAAAAATCCGGCTATGCCTCTTCCGTACCGGTGAAGGGGTTTCGCTTGATGCGAAATTCTCAGCCGTTGCATGTCATCAGGTGGGTTTCCACCTGTTGTTGTGTTGAAGGCCTGTTAGGGACCTTCATAGTAATGCTGCACAAACTTCGAACCAACCTCTTGGATGGTGGTTCGAAGGTTTGCACATGTTTCGAACCTCTTGGAGGTGGTTTCTTCTTCGAACCATTTGCTAGAATGGTGCACGAAGAAGAAAAGAAAAACTTGTAAACCAACCTTTGCGGTCGGGTTTGAAGGTTTTGGATGTTGTGTTAGAACTTTGCTCAAGTTCTATGTTCAGCATCCTATGATGAGATGACCATCCCTTTTTTGTAGGGTGTTCATGTTCGTCTTGATAGCTCTCAAGTAACCGTACGTTCTTTGCGGTTACTTCGTTGCGTCATTGTTGGCCGTGTTTGGTCGAACAATGTGGATCTAAACTATGGGTAAATAAACATGGTCATAGGCAAGGGGATGCCCATCGTTGTTTATTCCATGCGATCCATTGGTAGGTAAGCAAAGTCCTAAGCAGACTTGTTACCGCGGTCCGTTGGCAGGTGAACAAAGTCATAGGCAGACTTGTTACCGCTGTTCGGACACTTGCTGCTTGATAAGTGCTTGTTTAGAGCACGTATCTGCGTTCTTTCTGGAGTCACTTACCTTCACGCTCCAATACCGAGTTTATAACGAGGTAGCCTCGTTCGGTGATGTGGAGTGAGCTTTGCTCTTCCGTAGCAACCACTCTGCGGAAGCTATGGTTATGTCTGTAGCTCTTTATGGGTGTCTGCGATGTTGCAGTCCCATATTCGCTCAAAGTGTGCTTGTTGCACGGATGTAACTCTTGAAGGTTCAGGAGTCAGGGCTGCTGATGTGCGGGCGCGTAGATTTCGTTCCTTCTTTCTTCTGAAGAAGTTGTTCATGCACCCTCTGTGGTTGTGAACCGGACAGGAGGGATTTGAAGCTTGAAGAAAAGGAAGGCCATGCGCTTTGCCTGTTCCTGAGATGCGGTTCAGTCCAAAGAACAACACTGGTTCTGAGCATCTGACACATCTGAATGGGTTCATGTGTGTCACTTCCGCATATTTCACGTGTGCTCGTGAGTGATGCGGAAAAGGTAATATATCCCTTTATAGCATAGATAGATATATTTCTACCTATTTTTTAGGGTATATAAAAAAACGACATGCGGTATGGGTTATGGTGCGGTAAACCAGAAAAAACCGCATGCCGCTTATGTTTTTTGGATAATGTTGTCGCTTTTTCTTGCCTACGTGGCTTGATCGCACGTGTGAGTTGGTAGAAGTTGGTGAGACGTTTCTGCATGTGCTGAAATGAAAGGACATTTGCACTGCCCGAGGTATTAAATGCACTGTAGCAGGGAGTGTAAACGTCTTCTTTGTCAGGCGCGTGGGCGGCCACGCGCGCGTGATAACCGTCAGCTGAAACGGCGCTCGACACGTGTTGTTGCAGGATACGCTCTTTTTGAACGTGATGATTTGCTTTCTCCCTCCGCATTAATTGCGATGGGTATATAAGGGGATAACCGTTTGTGGTTTCCTCTCACTTTGTCGAAAATTCAAAAAATTTGCCGTTTGAGAGAAAGTTGTCATCTGTCTTCTCCGACGATTTTTTCTGAATTTCTGGTGAGGTTTCTAGTGTTTCTGTTCACCATCTTCCGTTTCTTTGATATTTTTGATGGCTGAACCATCGAATCCACACAATGTGGAGGGTGAAAACCCTGAACAGCCGATAGTGGCTGAGGAAGAAGACGAGGATGATGATGTTAATGTTCCCGGTGGTGGGTTACCGGTGTTAAAGTGGACCAGAAAAAGCTTTGATCGCCTTATGCTGGAGGTCCAAATGCCCTCGGAATATGGGGCTCGGTACCCATCAGAGGGTGATACTGGTGCCGACGCTCCGGCCGGTTATGTGGCCATGTGGTCCGATTTCTTCGGAGATTGTAACCTCCGATTACCGTTGACGGTGTTTGTTGTGGATATCTTGGAGTGGTACAAGGTCCACATTTCTCAAGTGAGTCCGTTTGGGATGATTTGGATTCGTAACTTTGAGTTTACCTTCCGTGCTCTTGGCATAGAGCCTACCGTTGGAGACTTCCGACGGTTTTATCAGATGACAGTGTCCATGGGGTTCTTTTCTTTCCGTCTACGAGACGGTACCCCAAAGCTGATGACTCCCCCTAAGGGGATGACGATGTGGAAGAAGAAGTTCTTCTACATCAAGTCTGTGCGGTCTATGCTAACATGTCTTTCAGGAACGTCGATGTTGGAGTTTCCGATGAAGATATTCCTGTTGCTTCCGCAAAGACCGCGGACTGGTTCTCTAGGCTGCGGCCTATTGAACTCAAGAAGTTGGATAATGACCAACTATGGATATTGCGGATGATGCTCTCGAGACCGGATAGGAAGGAAAGACCCGTGTTGCGGGAACAGGGTGGTGGTAAGTTCGTTACCCTTTGTTATTTTCCTTATTGCCTAAGCCTTTGTGATAACCTGCATGCATGTATCAGCGGATGCGGTTGGCTTGTGGAGGATGTTTGAGCCTGATTTCAAGGGCCAGGTTGAACTGATCGCGGTTGAGCTGAAGAAAGGTTTCAACCTTGAAATTCTGAAGAACTTCCGCGTACCATCAAAAGCGGTGCTGGAAGCCCCGGTTCCGGGAGACGCAAGAGGTACGTCTTACGTGGCATTAGTTTTTTCAGTTTATCTTTTTGACTGGTTCTGTTGATTGTGTGAATCCAGGTGTCCTTGCGGATTTGGGGAAGTTTGAGAAACGCGTCCCCAAAAAGACTGTGGAGAAGAAAACGGTAAAAAAGACCGTGCGGGGTCGTGGTAAGGGGAGTGTTGAAGGCTCAGCTGCCCCTTCTTCCGTTTTCGAAGCCGCAGGTACCTATCAATCTTGTTCTCGGGGGTATACCGATTACGTCGTAGTATCTGACACCCTTGAGGGTTTGGGTGTTATAGGTAGTGGTGCGGCCGCGGGTGGAACTGCTGTGGTTCCCCCCGTTGTTGGAGAGAAAAGGGGGCCAGAGCAGAAAGCTGCTGGTGGTGGTGAAACCAAACGTCGGAGGCTAGTAACCAAAAGGTCTGCTCCGGCGCAAAAAAAACCTGCAGTTGCTGCTGGTAAGTATATCCCTTTTCTTTGTTTTGTATGTACCATGGGTGGGAAATACTCATTGAATACGCTTTGTATTGCAGAACCCCGAGATGCGGGGTATTCTTTTTTTGACATTCCTGCGTCTCCTCCGCACACCGCTGCCGCGGGTGCGGGTGTATTGAAGGAGAAGGTCGCGCTTAAGGAGCCTGCGGCCCCTTTTGCTGGGCCAGTTCGTGATCCCCTTTTGGAGAAGACGGTGGAGGCGACTGCTGACCGGATTTTTGACACTGTGGACTCCTCGGACAATCTGATCTCTCCTGATGAGGGTGACGGATTGAACTTGAGGTTTTCAGATGCCGGTAAGCAGAAGTCTGATGCTGAGGTGCGGCAGCAGGATGCTGAGCCGCAGAAGTCTCCTGCTGGGGAGAAGGGTAGTGGTTCGTCTACTGGTGATGCGGGTCACGACGGGCCTCCAATTCAGCCTGGGGAGTCTGAGTTGGAGTATTACTACCGCACATATTCCCCGGGTCGTAGTATGGTGTATCACCGACCTCCCTGGACTGTTATGCAGGGGGATGATATCTCAAATGACCCTGCGGCCTGCAAGGAGATTCTGGGTGGTCTGGGCACCCCTTTTGAAGTTGAGCGTGCCCGTGCCGCACCCCGAGAGCTGCGTGTAAACCAGCTCTCGTCAATGCTGGTAGGTACTTCCATCGTGGCTAATGCCATTTTGGAAGATTATAAGGTGCTGGGCCGCCGCGAGGATGAGGCTGCTCGTATGCGGGCGGAAGCCGAGAAGTTGGTCGAGGCTGCTCGTGCGGGTGCGGAGCAGCTCGAGAAGGATAAAGCTGCTTTTGAGAAGCAGAAGCAGACTTCTGAATGGGCTGCCGCTGCCCAGCTGAAACAGGTGCGTACCCTTGCTAAACTTCTTGCTGATGAGCGCAAAAGTTGGAATGAAAAAATGTCCAATGAGCGCAAGAAGTGGAATGCATCATGGGCTAAGCAGAATGACATTCTGTTTCATGCTCGGCAGGAGCTGACATATGCCAAGGCAGCGAATGCTACCTTGAGTCAAGAGAAGGCTGCGGCTGAGGCCATTTCTGTGAAGGCGCTGCAGGCGAAGGCCGACGCCTTGAAGGCCCTTGAAGAGGCCAAAGAAGCCGGGGCTCGTGCCTCAAAGGCCCAGGAAGAGGCCGCAGAGAAGGAGAGCCGTGCTTCTAAGGCTCTTGAAGAGGCGAATGCGGAGCGCATTCGTTTAGGCAAAGTTGTTGAAAGCCTGCAGGTATGTTTCTTTACCTTTGTTGCTTTCGTCTTTATTGTTTTGAAAATATTCATTGAGTGAACTGTTTGCTGTTCTTGTAACAGGCTGAGGTTCAGGCCCGGGAGGTCGCGGTTACGGACCTTACTGCCCGCGTATCTGTTGCGGAGAACCGGGCTGACGCTGCTGTTGAGGCCAAGGATGCCTTGGTGTCCTCTTTTAACCAACTGGAAGCTGACCGTGAGTGGTTGCGGACTCACGGCATCGCGCGTGTAAGTATCCCTTGCCTTTATATTGGCGTGGATTAGTATTGCAAGACTTATGATTCTTTTATTGCAGATTGTCGAGGCTATCATGAACGCCCCTGAGACCTCATCAGGTTTGGACCTGGTTAAGGAACGTGCGCGTGATGCTGGCTTCAAGGCTGGTTTTAACCGCTGCATTGGGCACATCAATGTACTATCCGCAGGCGGTTATACCGATCAGGCATCCGGGTTCCGTGATGTGGATACCGAGGGTCGTCTGAAAGCGGCCGTAGCCTCCTTTTATGACACGCCCCTTGCCTGTGTAGGGGAGCTGGATGAGTGTTTGGAGGTTGCGGACTATGTCGACCGCTTGCGGATGCTTTATCCGGATGTGGAAGAGGAAGAACCCGCTGGTGGTGCCGGAGGAGACGCGGGGACCAGCGGTACAAAATAGGGTTTAGGTTGGCGAGTGTGCCTCCTTTTTTGTATTCCTCTTGTATAGAGTAGGAACTTTATGTAAATTCAGTAAGCATCATGTAGATACTTGAATTTTTTGAATATAAAGTTTCTTTGTTCAGTTTATACAAGTGTTTTTAATTCTTGCATGTCTGAACGTGTGTATGCGTAATCTTTACCCATTTATGAACGGGGTCAAGTATACTCCATACTTTTGTTGTATGGGTATGCATCAATTCTGTTATTCACCGTGTGAGGGTTTTTAGAATTGCTTAAGCTTTGTAAAAGCTTATGTTACCGGAACTCTACCCATTTGTGAATGGGGTCGAGTGTACTCCATACCTTTGTCGTATGAGTCCGCGTCAATTCCATTGTTTGCCTTTTTGGGGCTCAGGAATTGTGTTTAACAAAAACTTGTGTATCCGGCCGGATAAAACATGCAAGTCTGTTTGTCTTTTGCTGGCCTATTACAATATTTGTGTGTGGTTACCACTTTGTATGGGTATCATGAATGAAGATTTTGCCAATCTGTTTTTGGGATACCGCAAAGTGGAACACGCATTTGTAATAGTAATAACAAACAATAATGTAGAAAATTGCTTATTTATTTATTTGCAAATGGCCTGCGGCCCAATAGGTTACATAGAGAGTGTAGGAACATAGCTTACATATAGCAGCGTCTAAGCTGTTGTGCGTTCCATGTTCTGGCGATAGGTTCGCCCTCTAGTGTTTGTAACCTGTATGCGCCCTTCCCTAAGACCTCGCTGATGAGGTAGGGTCCTTCCCACTTGGGGGCAAGTTTTCCTGGGCGCTCGGCATTAGATGCCTCGTTGTCACGTAGGACGTAGTCCCCTGGAGTGAAAGTACAAACGCGAACTCGCGCGTTGTAATACTTTTCCAGTTTGGATTTGTATTTGGCCTCGTTGATGGCGGCGTTCTCGCGCCTTTCTTCTAGGAGGTCCAAATCGATCCTACGTTCCCTGTTGTTGTCTAGCTTTTCGATAGCCAACATTCTAGGAGATGGGAGGCCCATTTCCGCGGGTATCACCGCTTCAGACCCGTAGACGAGGCTGAAAGGTGTTTCCCCGTTGCTTGTTTTTGGGCTAGTGCGGTGAGCCCATAAGATGCTTGGGAGTTCATCGACCCAGCCACGCCTGGCTGTTCCCAATCGTGCTTTGATTCCTTCGACTAAGCCTTTATTTATACTCTCGACTTGGCCGTTCCCTTGTGGGTGTGCGACTGACGAGAATATGTGTTTGATGTTCAGCTCTTCTAGCCATTGTTGGAATTCGTCGGCAGCGAAGTTGGTGCCGTTGTCGGTAACAATGTACATTGGTAAACCGAAACGGCAGATGATGTGCTCCCAAACGAACTTTCTTGTTATCATAGCAGTGGTGGAAGCGAGTGGTTTCGCCTCTACCCATTTTGTGAAGTAATCAACCGCCACTATGATAAATTTAACTGCACCTGGTGCGTCCGGGAATGGTCCCACTACGTCGATCGCCCATTTTTGAAAAGGCCATGCAGTAGTGACGGGGACCAGATTGTTTTTTGGCCGCAAAGTTTTTGGTGCGTGGCGCTGGCAGTCCATGCATTTGCGTAATTCTTTGACGGCGTCCAGGTGCATGCCGGGCCAGTAATACCCGGCATTCATGATTTTTGCCACGACCATGCGTGGTCCGGCATGTATGCCGCATATGCCCTCATGTATCTCTCGGATAAGGTATGTGGCATCTTGTGGATTAACGCATCGGAGGAGCGGTCCGAGGTATGACTTTCGGTATAAGATACCGTCTCCCATTTGATAGTGGCACGCTTTGTATTGTAACTTACGTGCCTCTGTTTTGCTCTCGGGAGTCACACCTGACTGAAGGTATGCGATAATTGGTGTCATCCATGACGTTGTTCCGTATTGGATGACACTGACCTGGCGTAGAGGAACCGAAGGATTTTGCAAAATCTCGATACGTACCTCCTTTGCCAAGTGTTGGAAGCTGGTGGATGCAAGTTTTGATAGTGCATCCGCAGATTTGTTTTCGCTTCGATTAATGTGTCGAATATTGAATGAAGCGAATTTGGATTTTAGCTGCAGGGCTTGCTCGAGGTAGAGGATCATGATATCCCCTTTGGCGGCATAGTCGCCGCGTACCTGGCCCGCAACTAACAAGGAATCGACGTGCGCTTCCAGATGTTGCACGCCGATTTTGACTGCTAAACGTAGCCCGGCTAGTAGTGCTTCATATTCTGCCTCGTTGTTGGTGCTTTTAAAATCGAGGCGGATGGCATATGTAAGCTCTTGGCCGTCAGGGCTGACGAGTCGCAGACCTGCGCCCGCGCCGTCCTCGTTGGATGCACCATCGGTAAATAGTGCCCATACTTCTGAGGAGGGTGGTGGGGGTGCAGGATTTTGGGATTCTTCGCATTCTTGGATGCGATCCGCTGGTACTTCAGCGGCGAAATCAGCTAAGATTTGGCCTTTGATGGCAGGGCGCGGTTTGTAATGTATTGTATGTGCGCCCAGCTCAATTGCCCATTTTGCTAATCTCCCAGAGATGTCGGGTTTAGACAGGATCGGGCCGATCCTGTAATTGGTTAGCACTGTGATGATGTGGTTTACGAAGTAGCGTCGTAACCGTCTTGAAGCATGTACCAGTGCTAGTACCAATTTTTCCATTATTGAGTATCTCGTCTCCGGGTCGTTGAGCATTTTGCTGATATAATAGATGGGTGTTTGAACCTCCGCTCGTTCCACTATTAATACCGCGCCCACTGCGTTGTCCGCAGCGGATAGGTATAAGATGAGTGGCTCATCTTTGCATGGTGCGGTTAGTGTTGGGAGTTGTATCAAAGAACTCCTTCATTTCCTGGAAGGCCTTTTCGGCCTCTGTGGTCCACTGGAATTGTTCTTTCTTTGAACAGCTTCGCAGGGTCTTGATGAAAGGGTATGACTTGGCTGCGTGGTTAGCCAAGAACCTGTTGAGTGCCGCCAGCCTTCCGGCCAGGCGTTGCATATCTTTCATCGATGCAGGCGATGGCATGCGCTCGATCGCCTGCACTTTTTCCGGGTTTACCTTGAATCCATCTTTGGTGACGATGAACCCAAGGAATTTGCCTTCTTCCATTCCAAACGAGCATTTCCCTGGATTGAGCTTCATGTTGACGCTTCGCAGAGTTTGGAATGTTCTTTCTATATCGGTGAGCATGGTATCTTCCTCCATGCTCATGACGACTAGGTCGTCCATATAGATTTCGACACTTTTGCTTATTTGACCGCGGAAAGTGTCGTTCATCAGTTTTTGGTAGGTTGAGCCCGCGTTGCGCAACCCAAACGGCATTTTTGTGTAGCAGTAATTTCCGGTTGGGGTCCGGAATGCCGTTTTGTCTTCATCCTCAAGTGCCATTTGTACCTGGTGGTACCCTTTGTAGCAATCGAGGAAACACTTCCACCGAAATGGCGCGAGGTTATCGACTTTTTCGTCGATTTCTGGAAGCGCGTAACAATCCTTGGGGCAGGCCTTGTTAAGGTCCTTGTAATCGACGCACATGCGCCAGCCCCCGGATGGTTTTTCTACCATGACAGGGTTAGATAACCAAGTCTGGTACTTGACTTCCCGCAGTATACCTGCGGAGAGCAGTTCTTCGATCTGCTCTTGCATCGCCTGATTTTTAGCTGACCCAAGGTGGCGTTGGCCTTGGATCACTGGTTTGATACCTGGTTTGGTATTCAAATAGTGCTGCGCTATTTCACGTGGGACCCCTGTCATGTCTGCAGGAGTCCACGCGAAGATGTCTTGGTTCCTGAAGAGGAGCTCCTTCAGGTGCGCTCTGGTGGTCGAGGATAAGGCGTGACCCAATGTGACCTTCTGTTCCGGATGCGTTGGGTTGAGAACCCATTTTTCCGGTTGGTCGACGGGGGTGGGCCTTGCGACCTTTGTCGGACGTGCTTCGTCCGTCATCATAACGTCCTTGCGGGCGTAGATGATTGCAACCCCCGATGCGGTTGGGAAACCAACCGCGGAGTGGGGGACGGATGTGATCATATTGAAGTCTCCTTGGGATTCTCTCCCAAGGATGACGTCATAATTGGAGGTGTGGGGTAAAACCATAAAGTTAACCTCCTCTGTCCGCGTGTGTTTACCATTGGTAAGACGCACGGGAAATGTAATTTGACCTAGGGGAAAGACTGTTTCCCCTGCGAATCCGGCCAGCGGGTAATCTACGGCTTGCAACCGATCTTTGTCCTCTTGGTCAAATTGATTGAAGCATTGCTCGTAGATTATATCGGATGTACTGCCCGGGTCGATGAACAGACGCTCGGTGCAGTAATGGGCCAGCTGGCCTGAAATGACGACGGCGCGTCTGTCACGCGGTCCGCCTCGGACTTTTGGGAAGACGATTTGCTCGTCTTTCCAATCATTGTCCGGTCTTCGTGCCGCTTTTCGCGGCCTACCCTTGCCTCCGTAGATCATGTGGGTGGAAGCCACGTACATGGCTTTCTTTCCGGAGGAGGTACCTTCGTTGTGAGGGGTGATATGCTTGGTGGGCTTTTGTCCACCTGGTAAAAGGTGTTGCAGTTTCCCCTCTTTCAACGCCCGCTCAATCTCCAGCCGGAGACTGATGCAGTTGTTGGTGGTGTGGCCCGAGTCCTTGTGGTATTCACAGTATAGTGTGAGGTCCTGACTTTTCTTGGACTTCATTGGTTGGGCCGGTCGCAAGAATTGTGGGTCCGTGAGGAGGACCTCTCTTGGCGACTGGTTGATCTCGGTCCATTTGCGGTCCCGAGATTCTTTTCTTGGTGCCCGAGTGTCTCGGGCCGGGTTGTAGCATTGTGGGTCAAACGTGTTGGGTTGCGGGAAATAGGGTTTAGTAATATCCCGATTTCCTGCCTCCCGGTTTCGCTTGTTGTTACGTTTGGACCCTTGGTGGGATGTTTCGGCTTGAGGTTTTGCCTTTTTGACGTGCGGTTCGAGCGACCGCTGTGTCTGGGCGTATGTCTTGACTGCGGTCATGACATCCTCCCATTTTTTAGGCAAACCCTCCTTGCCAGAGATGGTCATGACCATCTCTCTGTCTTTGACGGCCCGAATAAAATGGTTTCGCGCCATTTGGTCCGCCACGTCGCCTATTTCTAGGCATTTTTTATTGTAACGGATGACGAATGCCTCGAGCGATTCGTCATCCCTTCGCCAGATGTTCATGACGTCCAACGAATCGCGTTCGTGGCGTCGCTGTTGGCTAAAGTGGGCGAGGAACTTGGCGCGCAAGTCCTCGAAAGAATCCAGTGATCCCACTGGCAAAGAATCAAACCATGCCCTGGCCAGACCGATAAGGGTCTGGGGGAAAAAATTGCACCAGGTGGGTTCGTCCCACCTGCCATTGACGCCTGCGCCTGTGAAGATGTTCATGTGGTCGTCCGGGTCGGTCGAGCCACTGTATTTCCCAATGTTGACTGGGAATTTTGTCGTTGTGATATCGGTGTTGGCGATGTGCGGGACGAATTTTGAATTTTCGGCCGCGGCCCTTGGCCTGTATGGTTCGTGCACAGGGCGCTTTGCCGCCCTGAGGTATGTAGTGCGGGGGTGACTGGGAGGAACATAGTTGCGTCCCCCCGGTCTGCTGTTGGTGTCGTGAGACTCCCCGCGGTAGGTTTGATCGTCAGGGTCGGTATGACCGTACCCTTCCGTGTAGGGTTGCGGGCCCAGTCGGCTCTGGATGCCTGGGCCGCGCCTGGAGGCTGACCGCCTCCTATCTTACCCATAGGGGCCCAGGCGGGTATGCACTGGCCCTCTGGAGCGGGACTCATATGAGGAAGTGTCCTCATTGAGTGTATGGATCGAACAGTAAGATGATCCACGGTCGTCATGTCGGCTTCTGGAAGCCGGACGTGAGTGTAACCTGCCATCGTATTGGAGTATACGGTTGGCAGGTGTGTGTTGTATTGGAGTAGGCCCAGCTTGTACGTTTGCTTCCGTACAAGCGCGGTTGTAAGCCGCTATCAGCAGATCAGTCTGCTGTTGGTACCAGGAGTGTAAGTCCACGCCTGGTGGAAGCACAGTTGGGGCCTGTGATAAGTCGTGTCCGAACGCAAAGGATGGGATCCTTTGGGTGGACGTGCCAATGTGTCCGGGTTGGGGGGTCGAAGGGTGGACCCCTGTTGTTACCGGGGGATTTGGGTTATCCGCATTGGTGTTTTGGTTATCAGTCATGATCTTGAGAGGGAGAGGGATGGATTAAAAAGTGCTAAGAGTAGCGGTGGGCGCCAATGATGAAACAATGGTTAACCGGGCAGGGTTAACACACTGGTCTCGTCAAGAAGGGTTAATCTCTTCCTCTCGGAGATCGCTGGCTGGGTCACCGGTGGATGATCTCCTGCACAAGGAAACAAGCCGTGACTCGTAACAAGGAGGATGGGGTGGGGGGTGCTCCTTGTTACCACTCTCCGGCGTGAGAATCAGTAGTTTGCTTGGGAAGCAAAGCAAGATTATAGTAGTAGTGAGAGAGTTGTGAAGAGATACCTCAAACCTGGTTTGGGGTTGGTATTTATAGCCGAGGAGTGAAGGAGGAGATTGATGGATGGGCTGACGACGAGCTGCACCGTTGCAGGTGTGTCAGTCTCGCCGGCCGTGGGGGTTACGCCACGTCAGCCCATTGCTTTAATAGCTCTGACAGGGGACTGTCGTCGGCGCCACTTGCCTCGTGGTGTCAGCCACTTGCCTGGCGTGTCAGTCCACTTGCTGGATATGCAGGGTGCGGTGCGAGCCGCATCGCTGCATGCGGTAACGTCTGAAGTTACTGCGTCTCCTACTTGTGATCAAGAAATACGCGAGATGCGGTGTTGGCCGCATCATCGTATGTGGAGACTATTTGCTCGCTTCCCTTGTCGTGACGAAAATGGCCATATGATGCGGTGCCAGCCGCATCGATATGTTCATCTTCTTTCGTACTTGGGTCAAGCTATTCATCTTCGAACCGAATGGGTTCGAAGGATGTGACCGCATGGGTGCGGTTTGCTTACTGGTAGGGGTTTGTTTGATGCGGGTAATGGTCGTTTTGGGACCATACCCCTTCAGTTATGTAAATAAATAATAACTAGATTTTTTACCCGCCCCGCCCCGCGTTGCGGCGTGAACACGGCGTAGAAACTTAAGTACTTGGATTCTGAATTGTTTTACTATACAATGAACAACCAAATAAAAATCAGCATAGAAAGGTAAGTAACTCGATTACGATTAGATTTATTATACGAAGGCATAAAAAAGATGATGTTTTATATCCTTTCTAAACTCGAGTGTTCAGCATCCAGTTTAAGCGGTCCATGGTGTACTCATGTTTTCTGTCGGCTCCCAATAGTTGTGATTAGAGTTCTCATCACCTACCTGCACCAACCATATTATAGTTCATTATGTTGCAAATTTAATATTATTATATTATATTATAGTAACAGTAATTATTATTTGATATACATGTCCCCAAAGAACATTGGGTTGTGAATAGGCTCTGATGAAGTAATCAATAGTTTAGTACCCCTTTTGATAGCATTCAAAACATGGCTCATTTTGTTAACATCCATCATGCTTCTTCCATACTCAATGGTTCCCCGTCAAAGTAACCTGAATCCTATCACAACAATTAAAATCGTAGTATCTAACAGACCTCGAAGCATAAAGTTTACACCACCAAGTTATAGCAAAGAACCATATTAGCCTCCTAATTAAGTCAAAACACTATATTCGACATAGCACTATAGTGGTCTTAAATTGAATAGTTCCATCTCAAGATTCAATCATGATTCTCCCATTAGTCCGGAGAGTATATGCGAACAAAGTAGTTAGCAAAGCTAAATGCATGAATAATCAAAACATACTTGAAAACTGGATAAATGAAAAAAAAAATTGTTACCTAAACCACCTAGACACCTAGCATAACATGGCGTATTTCGAATAATACACCACTGCATGCCGTTTTCCTCTTTTATGCACCAAACCATTTAGTATACCCCATTTAATATCAACCAAGAATTTCAAAACCATATGGAACCCATTGAAAATATGTCCAACCTGCAGATTAACTAAAAAGATATTAACACATAGCAACTAAATCAAAATCTCCTTAACAGGTCATTTGATCGCGCTTCAAGTGTGTTCTCTTCCAAGTTTACATTCATCAAAGTTTAACAAAATAAACATTACATACCTCACGTGATTAATATCTTAGCATGTCCAAGCTTATCCACCATTCGACATTCGTTCTCCTGGGCGCCCGACCCCCCGAACTTTTCGCTCAATAGTGTCCGGTATGTAGTTTTCGTATAGAATTTTTTAGGCATATACGTTTTCGACCCCCGGTTTTATAATTTTTTCTAGGTATATACGTTTTCGACCCACCGGTCGGAAATCTCAAGCTCCGCCACTCATGTGGCGTCTATCTCCTTCGTGGTAACATATTCACATTCACAGTTCATTGGTTACATAACATCACATAATACTCGATGAAAAACATTAGTTGTAATTATTTTAGCTTACATACACATACTTCTCTAGCTCACTCACGTTTCCATCAATTGATTGACACTTGAGACAATTAACATGAACATTGACTTGATTAATCTGCCATGTATTAAATTTTCAACACTTTAACCCCAAGGGGTTTTTTTGGGTGTTTCCCTCACCCTTCTGTTAACCTTGTAGAATCAAACACCATTCCTTAGTTTACCAATCAATTCATAAACCACAACTCTAAAACTTCTTAAATAATATATAAACTAAACAAATCAAACCAAACGAAAATCCATATTGAAAAAAAGAACCTGCTAGATGAGGAGCACTAACAGGGGTTGGCTTTGATTGCTGTAACTCACCATAAACAACCTACAAAACACAATGAGCAAGCAAACCCTATCTGAACACTACAATCAAATTTGAGCACGTCCCAATAAAAAAGTGAACTCACCGGAATCTTAAAAACCCTAGCCGCCGTGAGTTGCTGTAACCGGTCACCTATACTATGATGGAGATCCAAATATCAACCTAAAGAAAGAGAACTTAGTCAAGATAAAAGGAATAAAAAAAGTTTACACCGGAGACCAATCCCCGGAACCCTAGCTCCACCTCTTTCGACGTCGTTCAGTTCCATGGAAGAGCTCCATGCCTGTCGTGCACGCTCCACTTCTTTCTCACCTGCCCCCCCCCCCCCACCACCCCGACACACACAAAAATCTTTTTTTGACACGTGTCATTTTCTGGTTTTTTCTCACCTTATTTTTCAATTTCTCTTTTCTATTAAATAATGATAATATTAAAAAAACAATTTAACTAACTCTGATTTAGATAAAATAAGGATTTGTTTTCAACTTTTAATTAATATTAACAACAATGTATATTCATTGTATCTACTTCTTCTCTGTAGAAGATAGAATTTTTTTTCAATTTATTCGTAGAATCACAACTAGGATAAGTATATAAATTTTTATTTTTATTATTCAATTAAATTTAGTTAAATTATTGTTTCTCAATTTATTTTTTATTTTCTCTCTTTTAGTTAAATAATAAAAATAAATTACTAAATCTAATTTAGATAAAAATAAAGATTTTTTTTTTTAGTTTTGAATTAATATTAATAATAATATATTCTTTGTATTTATATCTTCTCTGTAGAATAATGAAGAAGTTTTTTTAAATGTATTCGTAGAATATTATGGATAACTATATAAAATTTTGTTTTTATTATTAAATTTAGTTAAATTATTATTTAATATTATTATTTAATAGGAGAGAGAAATAGAAAATTAATAATCATAATCTTCATGCTTCTCTATTATTTATTTATTAGGGTGGGGTTCGGCTACAAAGTCCATTTTTCCTACAAAGTGAACAAAGTCATAAAACATCACAATTTCAGTCATAGAACACACAAATAACAGAGTGAAGACCACTAAAACACAATATCCAAACTTTAACAGTCCATAAAATCTTCAAACACACCATTGTAGAACTATGAATATAAAACACAACATGACAATCAATATAAAACACACTAATGTTAGTCATTCGCTAATCAAAGCCTAATCATCCAAAACACAACACAAAACCCACAAATATGGCGTTTTAGTAATCTTAACTTTGTTATTTATGGGTTTTGAGTGTGTTTTATGGTTGACATGATGGTGTTTTACGACTTTTTACACTTTGTAAAAAAAAAATAGACTTTGTAGCCAACTCTCACCCATTTATTTATATTTATTTTCATAACTATTTCTTTTATGTTTTTCCGTTTACTAACAACCATCTAATATTTATAACACCGTGTAATACACATGTTTCCAACATAATAATAAATAAAAAAGATATAATAAGTAAATAGTATATCAATAATTATTTTTTAAATACATATCTTGCTAACTGTATGTATTAACCGATGACATTATATTTATTTAACTCGTGTAATATACATGTTTTTTTGAGATATAACTTTTTATTACTTAATATATAAAATTATATTTATGCAACCCGTGTAATACACATCATTATAATCTAGTAAAACTATATATGAGATTGTGATGGGATATAATGTGGCAGAAAGACAAGTGGAGAGTTAAAGCACACGTGGCAGGCAAAGGAGAGAGTACAAACACAATACATGATGACAACAAAACAAAGCAAAAAATACCCTCAATGCATAAGGTACAAATCAATATGCAGCCCATTCACCTTTATGTTACTAATTGATAGTTGATAATAAACTAATACTTTGCAAACTTGTATTACACAACTTACAACCTAACTATGCACCTTTGTGTTACTATTTGATAGTTTATAATTGTTGTGACACCTCCCATGTTGAAAAGGCGTCGTCGGTACATGGGAGACAAATTTAAACATCTCTAGCTTTTGTCACCAGGCCCCATCACTTTTACATGTATGATGCAATTGTAGACCCAATTTTCTTTTTGATTTCATCAAACTGAACAGCCAATCTGACTGGACTCCACGAATCTGTCCTCTCAACTGCAGCCAATTGGTGATCATTTTTTTATGGAAAGTTTGACTTCATTATATAAACAGACTTCATTTGTTTCAAGTTATGATACATAAATCTATACCATAACCAACTGATTAGATAAGAGACAACAAAAACCGAACATTTCAGTTTTGGTGGAAGCTCATAACTGAAGTGAACCGTCCTGTCCACAACCCAAGTTAGACTTGTCTCGGTGAAGTAACATAACTAAGTCATGGTTTCTTCTAATAAAAGCACCCTTAAAGTGAAGTTCTCCTCTCTCATCCATAGCAAATGTGTCTTAAACGTGTTGTTGGTATTAATTAAAGCGAGACATTTGTTATGAACCAATATCTCTTATATTTATGTGGATAGAACTAAACGATTTGTGATTCACTAATTAAGTTTGATTGGTAAAATAGAGAAAAGACTCGAAGAGTACTTTTTAAGAATAATGAAATAACATTTATATGAGTTTTGAAACTCGGATGTTATCGTTTATATATAAAAGTTTAGGAAGTCAAATTTATCATGTACCGAACATATATTAATAATCTTTTGATGTATACAACGTTACAAACACACCTTTATATATCTATAAAGGTGGTAGAATAATCAAATTTCATCACAAAACTGCGTGAGAAAATTAATTGTAGCAATGAGTGTTAACCATACAAAAACCAGTGGCGGAGCTTGAACAAAAGTTTCGAGGGGGCGTAAAGTGATTGGACCCAAAAAATATTTCCTATCGTTATGTTTCGGGTCGGGTCAGGTTGGTTATTCGTTTCAAGTCGGGTCAAATAATAATAATTCAAATAAAACAAAGTGTATATTTACCAAACTACCCATCATTTATATACAAAGTTTATAAATATTTAGCATATACAATTTAGGAAAAATAATCGGGGGGCGATCCTATATAAATATAAATTTTCAGACGAAAAATCGGAACTTATACACTTCTAACCGAAACATTGGGGTGGGCGAGTGCACCCACTACAAGAAATACGAGTAATAGCGGCGACCTCCAACATGTCGCCGCTATTGGTCCAATCCGCACCCGGTGTCCCATCTTTAACCCTGGCCACACGATTGTTGTGATCATCCAACGGCTGGGGCGTTCCGTTGTTAATAGCGGCGATGAGCATCAAGCAATAGCGGCGACATGTGTCGCCGCTATTGGTCCAATCCGCACCCGGTCCCATCTTTAACCCTAGCCACACGATTGTTGTGATCATCCAACGGTTGGGGTGTTCCCTTGTTAATAGCGGCGATGAATTTTAATCAATAGCGGCGACATATTGTCGCCGCTATTGGTCCGACGAATATAATCAGTTCAGCGCCATTTATCTTCTTCCCTCCACCTACTTTCCCCCAAATCGGTTCTGCTTCCATCCGGTTCCTCTCCACTTCGGCGAATCTCTTCTTTTCCACTTGAAATCGGTTAGTTTCTTGTTGAATTCTTTGTTTATTTTGTTATATAGGTTGTAATTTCTTTGTTCTTGGTGAATGTAGGTTCTCCACCGGCACCACCTCGTCTCCACCGGCATCACCTTGTCTCCACGGCCACCACCGTCACCACCCCTTCTCCTCGTGCAAAATAAGGTAAGTTGTTTGGGTTAAATCTGTTTGGGGATGTTAAATCTGTGTATACATGATTTTTTTTTTGTTTTAAATCTGTTTGGGTTTGTTGTTTGGGTTAAATCTGTTTGGGGATGTTAAATCTGTGTATACATGGTTTTTTTTTTTGTTTTAAATCTGTTTGGGTTTGTTGTTTGGGTTGAATCTGTGTATAGAAGCCAATTAGCCAAGATCTAGAAGCCACCATTTGGTTTTTTGTGCTTTAATAAAGATGGATATATGCCAAGTTATATATGCCAGTTTATGTGCTTTAATAAAGATGGATAGTCAATATTTGAACATTGAAGATGTAAGATAATATGAACAAGAACTGCTTTCATATCTATCGCATGGAGACAACACCTTTTTGGTGTCTTTTATGAAACTTGGAAAGATATGTTGACTTTCCAAATGTGTTAAAGTTTTTTGTTGACTTTATGTAAAAACTTTAACAAAAACTGAAACATTAAAAAATAAATATAGGTAGTAAACAAAAACTAGCACTTTATAAAAACGACAAACGAAAAAAACAAACACAAAAAGAAATATAAACGGGCCAACAAAACTAAGACTATGTCTACATTTTTGTTGGCTTTTCTTAAAAGTTTGGTCTTTTGTTTATGCAAGGACGTGCACTTCGATTCCGAAAGTAATTAATTATCATCACTGAAAGAAAATTGATTGATTGAAGCCATAAATGTAGCATTTTGTATTATATTATAATATAACATAACATACCCTCTACGTATATGTAATTACATACATCTTAAACGATGATTCTTGATAGCTTTGAAAATTATCATTTAGTGAAATATGTATATAAACATCATAGTTAAGGTGGATCATCTTATACCCACATTCTTACGTTCTAACTTCATACCGTTTCACATCATCAAACGTTCGTTCGTTGTATATGCAAACATCCCAAGAATAACGATCAACAATGGCGACGTTAATAGCGGCATTTTAATCAAAATTTGGGCATTTTAATCAAAATTTGGGCATTTTAATCAAAATTTGGGCATTTTAATCATTTCTTGGCCGCGACATCCTTCATAATTTGGGCATTTTTTTAGAAAATATGTAAAAAAAGAGTCACTACAAGAATAACGATCAACAGTGGCGACGTTAATAGCGGCGACATCCAATATGCCGCCGCTATTGGTCCAATTTGTTTACCTTTTTTCGACCATATTATTTGTCCTATGGTTTTTTATTAAATAAATAAGTTTCACTTCCCATATAACTAGACTTTCTCTAGTTATGTGCATGCAAATGTGTGTATAAGATTATTAAATGTTTTGAAAGGTACATGGGGTTGATAATTAGAATTTAAGGGGCGAAAACATACAAGTGACACACAACTCTACACATTCTGTTTACAAGTAGCAAAATTTCATGTCAAGTAATGATGAACTAGCTTTTACCCATTGACCCGCATGATATTTGCTCTATTCTTTTCGAAAATTCATACCTAAACCATAATGAGCTTAGAAATACCCGCCTGAAATTGATTTAGAAATTAATTTCAGGTTGTCCCCGTTTAATTTGGGACTGCTTTTTGAATACTTTATCTCATTTAGGATGTGAATGTGTATTACATGATTGTTTGTTTAAGAAGGATTCGGTTATCATTTTCTCTTTGCTCCTCGGGTATATATATTCTTACATATATACTTGGGAGCTAAGAGGAAATGCTGCCGAATTTTTCTTAAACAAACAACCATGTAATACACATTCATATATGAGATAAAGTGTTCAAAAAGTGGGTTTAGCAGCCTACCCTTGTCTTGCAAACCCTAAATTAAATTATCTTTCAGTTGCATAATGCCTATCGATAAAAGCTGGATTGATTCCCCACTTCAATCAGCTCACTACCAGCAAGGACTCAAGTCTTTTATCGCGATGTGCGAAAGAGTGCTCCCCAACCATAATGAAGTTAGATGTCCATGTTCCAAATGTAAATGTTCCGGCTTAACAACCATCACAAATTCCCAAACCGTGGGGGTACATCATCATACAGTAGCACCGCCTACAAACATGTAATGTTTTATATGTGTATGTTTGTATGTTTATGTTTATTTAACGTCTCATCTAAATTTTAATGTTAAATAGGGTTTGAAACGTCTTGATACGTACCGCAAAACTCACACCGATAAAGATGGGAATTTTGTTGACCCAGTAGCCGAGCAGAATTATGTAAGTATCTATCTAAATATATATATATATATATATATATATATATATATATATATTTATATTTATATGAGTAAATTACAACCGATGTCCTTTACGTTTGTACCATTTTAACTAAAGATATTACAGAGTCAAAGCTGTAAAAAATGGGTTTGAATTGCTGTTAAAAAGGGGGGGTTTGGATTGCTGTTAAATGCAGTTAAAAATGGGTCAATTTGTTGTCAAAATTAAACTAGTTTAGCACTAAAGGACATAGGGTGTTAAAAACTAATAACATAAAGGACGGAGCCTGTAATATCTTTAGTTTAAGGACACCGGTTGTAATATGGTAGAAACGTAAAGGAAACCAGTTGTAATTTACTCTATTTGTATTTATATTTAATCATCTTCGTAAAATACAGCTTAATCTAGAACGCGAGATTATGGGCGGAGAAAGCAGCGGTTCTAACCAGCCGAATGAGGTTGCCGCGTTTCAAAACGTTTTGGGTGATCGACGCGGATGGTTCCGGGGGCTTGGGCCTAAACCTTCGAATAAGCCATCGAACACTTGTAATGCGCAACCTCAAACCGCACAACCGTTTTCGGAGGTAAACTATACAATTTGACTTCAAAAATATAGTAAACCAACTATATGTTTTTGCTAATAATATTGGGTTTGATATGTGTTAATGTAGGAATACGTTTCGACTTTGTTCCAAAGTCCGGCGTTCATAAACCAACTTGAATCCTTTCTTGCGGCGAGGGGAAAGCAAGTCGCACCCGACGATGAGTATGACGATGACGACCTAACTTGAATCCTTTCTTCCGGTTATTTTGTACGGATATTTTTTTTAGGATGTTATTTTTGCGATTTTTTAGGATGTTTATTGTATGGAAATGTTTTATGCGATTTTAGTACCTAAAGCATTATGTTTATTTAGTCCGTTTGTGTTGCGTAAAAATTAGAAATCGGCAGGTTTGTTCATAACGGGAAACGCTGCAAATGCAGCAAAAACCAAAAAAAAAAAAAAATTGACTTTTAGCGGCGACTTATGTCGCCGCTATTGAGTCAAAATCATTAGCGAAGACACGTTTTAGCGACGATATATGTCGCCGCTAAAAGTCAAGATCATTAGCGGCGACAGGGTCATTAGCGACGACAGAGATCCCTTTAGCGTCCAAGATTTAGCGGCGACTCAGTAGCGGCGATTTGTCGCCGCTATTACTTTTAGCGGCGATAAATTGGACTATTAGCGGCGACTTTTGTCGCCGCTATTAATCAACTTTCTTGTAGTGACCCCCAGGCACCCGCTATACTTCGCCCCTGACTAAAACCATCCTTAGATCAAACGTAGTGGGGCGCTATGCCCCCACATAGCGCCGGGTAACACCGCCACAAGGGGCGGTATGGATGAGAAAAAGAGGGGGGGGGGGCGACCTCTATAACGGCGGTACGGGGGGAGGTTTCAAACTTTGGACCAATCAAAAATTAGTTAGTGTTTTTATAATTAATTAATAAAAACGAAATTTAATAATTAGGTATTGATGGGTAGGGGCTTTATGACGACGGGCTCTAGTGATATAACGCCCCATAGAGCCCCTGTGTGACGTGGCACGACACGTGTCGCATAACACCCCACAAGGGGCTTTATGACTACGGATGACCTTATAAATGTAAATTTCCTAGGGTGCACGGTATGGTTTTGGTAAAACCAATTTGGTCCCTGGTGGCATGTAAAAAAATTGTGTTGAATCATGCTTAAGTTTACTGGATCTGTTAGACATGGTACGGTTCAGTTAAGGTAGCCTACCTAGTTAACACGTTTAATAATGTTAATATATGATTATACCATGAAAACCCCCAAAAGCTGTTTTACAATTTATTATTGATGATGGCTTCTTAAACTATATTATCTTGAAAACGTAAGGCTCTTATCAAATACCACTCTCTTTGTAGATCCTAAACATAGAAAACAAAAACATAAAACAAGCTGTGATTACGTGTCCCACAAACTAGTCGTCAAACTTTTGGATTACATTCAAAAGTAAACGCTAGTGATCCGAAAGCCAAATTCGTGTTCGTTGCAAAGAGACCTCATACAAAAAAAAAAAAAAAAAAAAAAAAGGATCATATCATAATCATAATCGATTTTATAGTAAGAGGTTCTGATAAATATCACTTTAATGATATTTTTAACTTAATATTTTTATTATTTTATTGCTCTAACTAATTTTGATCATATATTACCAACCAACCTTGTTCAAGAGAAACATTCGTAGCTATAAAGGGCCAAACACAAGAAGTTTCAGATACTATATCTATGTTTAAATACACACATGCATACCATCACATAGATACATTCATACATACATACATGATACATGATACATACACCTACCTTTTGATTATTGATTACAATATTACATCAACAACTGCATCCTACCATACCATCCGACACACTATAAGATCTCTTCTAGTGTTCCTACTTCTTACACAAATTCCAATCGTCAAGGTAGAGGAAGATTCAAAGCTTAGACGACTCTTGCTAGCTATGAATCCAGATACCCAAACTCACTACAGGTTATTTATATACTTAATACATATATTCATCTAGCATATGCATATCACACATGAACACTTGCTTCATCTTCTACTTCACTTATTCATTATATATAATAGTGCGAAGTATCTAAATTCTTAAACAAGCTAGGCTACCATGCATGTGCTAGTTATATATTGTGACACCTCGGATCTTTCCGGATAACCTTTCGATGTAACAAACGTGTACGTAATCGACTAACAGTAAAAATGTATAAAAACTATTTGCTATTATGTGTTATGTGCCGATTTGCTTATGTGTATGTATATATATATATAAGTGTTATACACGTAAACCGAAACCACAAGCAACCCGACTCGAGACCATGGTCTCGAGTGAACATTAGTAATGGGCCGGCTAGGCCTTGGCCTTGTAGGAATTAAACCCAACCCAAGCCCACACTCGCAACACTATATAAACCCAACCCCACCTCCCTTAGCCATTTTACACACTCCCTTCTCACACTCTCATCTCTCACACAAAACCCTAAAGTTCTAGCAACCAAGACCACTCTTCTCATCCTTCTCCTTCTTCTCGGGTTCAACCAACATCAAGAACATACTCGGCTTTAGCTCGGAACCGCCAACCGGAAGCTCATTCATCGATCCATCATACCCGCACACCTTGAATCTATAACCGGTTAGTGGTTTTGGCTCCTTCTAGATGTTCATGTGTTAATAAGGTCACTAGGACAAATATATGTATGTGTTACTATGATTCTTGTGTATGGATGATGTTTGTTTGACATGTTTGTGTGGATCAAAATGTGTTAAATGGGTAACCGGTTAGTGTTTGGGCTTTTATATGATCCTTCTTGGTTGTGCTTGTTGATGTTGATTAAAAAGATGTTTGGGTGTATCTCGGTTTGTTAGAAAGTTTAGATGGATTGTGGTCATTATAAATGTATGTTTCGGATACGTGCAAATTGCTTGAATAATTATATCAAGGGCTTGATTATGAGGTTTTAAGTACACGGTTTTGGGTTTTAGTAATATGTCTTTGTTTGAATGATTTTCAGTTTATTGCTTGAATGTTCTGTTAAATGACAATGATGAACATGAAGAACAGTTTGAATGCCTTTGAAATATTTTTGAAATGTGTATACTTGATCTGTTTTGGCTAATGATCAGACAAACAAACATGTTTTAGTGGAAATGGTACATAATTTTCATGAAAATGCATTTCTATTGGGTCGTACACTGCAGGTTCTAGAAGGGATTGCCATGCACGTACCACGGTTGCGAGTCGCAACCTTTGGTTGCTACTCGAAACCACGCGTGACCAGTCGAAACCTCCCAGTTGCGAGTCGCAATCAGCACGCATCAAACCTGGTTGCGAGTCGCAACCACGCCTGCTAAGTCGCAATCTCCGGTTACGAGTCGTAACCAAAACGTGACGGACCGAGACCGCAGTTACGAGTCGCAACCTCGGTTGCGAGTCGCAACCACCTTAGTTTCGACTGGGCTGTTTTGTGTATTGGGCTTTGACTGTTTTGCTGTTTTGGGCCTTAACTGTTGGGCTGTCTATTGTTTGAGCTGTTTACTGATCTGCTACTGTTTGTATGTCTACATGTTACTGTATGCTATACGTGTTTACTTGTACCCGACTTGACCCATATTTGGTAACCATGTTAGGACGTGGTGACCAACACACTTAACCAAGTAACGTATCATACCGAGCAACCCAAGGTGAGTTCACAACTTAAAAGCATGCGTCCCGGTGGTTTGGGACACGAGACCGAAACAACCCTATCCCCTTGAAAAGGGGATACCGTCTACACTCCTTCCCTAGTTATTGGGAAACAAACTTACTTTATCTTCCCTTGTATTGGGAAACCTTTTTAGTTAATTACTGTTTATACGGATTGCAACTAACGGCACTAAACGCAACTCTATCACTCAAGTCCCTACTACATAATACCGATTAGTCGCCGGTGCCAGGCGAACGGGTTATTAGTTGATAGCGCTATTTAGGTTTTACCAGCCTCACACCGTGCCATGGTATGGGATCGGTCGTGAACTAATGTACTCAGGCATCCGTCAATGATGATAGAACATTGACATCGGGGCATCCTGCGGAAACGCATTCGGTTACCTAGTGTTCGGTATTAGAAAACAGTTTAGTCGCTAACTTTTGGGGTAGCTCCCCATGGCATGTATAAACGGATAAATTAACTGGTGAAACAAGTTTTTGGTAATTAAAACTGGACAACTAGTGAACTCACTCAGCATTATTGTTGACCCCTTTACTGCATGCTTTGCAGGTGGCCAGTGACTGGAGCAGCTGCTTGGGATGTGTAGTGGTCGTCTGCCCGTGTGTTGGGCATTTATTATGTTTACCTTGCGAACAATGTTCAAAACTGTTAATTATGCTTCCGCTACATTTTCTCTGAACTTAAAACTCTGAACTTGATATTTGCTAATCGTATGGTTAGTAAGTATTACTTTAATATTAACCAATGCTTAGTATAATTGGTGGCTAGATCCTGGTCAGTCACGCCCTCGAAGCGGGTGTTATCCGCGGGTGGAATTTGGGGGTGTGACAGATTGGTATCAGAGCCATTGGTTATAGTGAACTTGGTTTTAAAAAGGGGAAAATCTTTTTGAGAAAAACCAGACTATAACCCGTGACTCGTGACGACACTACACTCCAAGTACAAGGCTCGACTTATCTGACTTCATAGCTCGGACCCATAGTTACTTGCTTACTTGTCTTATGCTTTCTGCTTTACCATACGTACTAGTTGCCTGATTAGATAGATACATCTTCTCTCTTCTATCTTATTCTCGCTATCACGCACTCATACTATGTTTTCTGGTTATGAAGACAATGAGTGGACGCGGACGAGGAAACGTCAACATGACCCCGGCTCAGTTCACTAGCCTGCTCAACACCGTGGCCGCAGCTTTCGCAGCTCACCCGATAGGTCAGCCTGCACCTGTGCAACCACGTGTTTGTACCTTCAAGACCTTTATGGATTGCAAGCCTCTTCCTTTCAATGGCACGGAGGGTGCCATAGGCCTTCTGCACTGGATTGAGAAGGTCGAAGCTGTTTTTGCTGTCTGTGAATGCCCAACTGCTAATTGGGTGAAGTTTGCTACTGGTACTCTAGAGGGAAGCGCACTTTCATGGTGGAAAGCGCAAATTCAAATGCTTGGTCTAGAGACTGCTAACGCTACTGCATGGGAAGATTTCAAGGATATGATCAAGGAAGAGTACTGTCACAGGGATGACATCCACAAGCTGGAGAATGAGTACTATGAACTCAAGATGGTTGGGTCAGAGATTGAGGCCTACACCAAGCTGTCCAATGACTATGCTGCTCTTTGTCCAAACATGTCTCGACCTATGTATCGAAGGATCGAACTGTACATCAAGGGTCTGGCTCCAGAAATTCGAAGCCATGTAACTTCAGCTAACCACACTACCATTCAGCCGATCGTTCGACTTGCTCACAAACTCACGGATCAGGCTGTGGAAGAGGGCAGGTTGCCCAAAAGGATCAGTGCTGCGGAAGGAAGTTCTAGTGATGGCAAACGAAAGTGGGATGGAAATCAGGGCAAGGATGCTAACCCTACTCAAGCCCCAGCTCAGCAAAGGAAAACTGACAACAACAAGGGCGCTCAGCAACAGGGTGGCTACCGGGGAAACTACCCTAAGTGCAACAAGTGTAACAGGCACCACAATGGGGCATGTAACAAGGGTCAGTGTCAGCGATGCCACAAGATGGGGCACGAAGCCAAGGATTGTAGAAGTCAGTTCCCGGCAAGGCAAAATCAGCAACAACCCCAACAGCAACAGCAGCAGGGGAAACAACAGAGTATGTTTTAAATGCGGGGCAACGGGGCACATGCGAAAGGATTGCCCTGAACTGAATCAGAATCGCAACAATCAGGGAGCTGGGAACAATGAGCAAAACAACAATGCTGGAAATGCAAGGGGCAGAGCTTTCGTGATTGGAGCTGGAGAGGCTAGGAACGATCCCAACGTCGTGGCGGGTAAGTTCCTACTTGATGATCATTATGTTTCTGTGTTATTTGATTCCGGTGCCGATGCCAGTTATGTATCCCTCCGCATTAGTAAGAAACTTAAGCATTCGCCCGCATTATTAAGTTCTAAGCATACCGTCGAGATAGCTAATGGCAAGAACATCGAGGCCACGCATGTGATCCACGACTGCACCTTAGAATTGTCTGGCCATACGTTTAGTATCGATCTTTTCCCTGTCAAACTTGGAAGCTTCGACGTTGTTATTGGTATGGATTGGTTATCCAAACATCGTGCTGAGATCCTCTGTCAAGAGAAAGCAGTTCGCATACCTCGCCATTCTGGTCAACCCCTCATCGTCAAAGGCAACAAAGGTGGAGAAGTCACAGGCATTATCTCGCTTCTAAAAGCCCAGAAGTGTTTGCAGAAAGGGCACACCGCTATCTTAGCACTCGTCACCAATACTCGCGAAAAGGAAAAGAGGATTGAAGATTTTCCTGTAGTACGCGACTATCCCGAGGTATTTCCTGAGGAACTACCTGGACTCCCTCCTCACCGTCAGGTCGAATTCCAAATCGAGCTAGCTCCTGGAGCAGCACCCATAGCTCGTGCACCGTACCGTTTAGCTCCTGCAGAACTGAAGGAACTCTCTACGCAACTACAAGAACTATTGGATAAAGGATTTATCCGTCCCAGTTCATCACCCTGGGGAGCACCAGTACTCTTTGTCAAGAAGAAGGATGGCACATTCCGAATGTGCATCGACTATCGTGAGCTGAACAAGGTTACCATCAAGAATCGTTACCCTCTCCCGCGCATCGACGACCTATTCGATCAGCTGCAAGGATCGAGCTACTATTCAAAGATTGACCTGCGATCAGGTTATCATCAGCTGAGAGTTCGTAATGAAGACATCTCCAAGACTGCATTCAGGACTCGTTATGGTCACTATGAGTTCCTTGTTATGCCTTTTGGAATGACTAACGCACCTGCAGTGTTCATGGATCTTATGAACCGCGTATGTAAGCCTTACCTCGACAAATTCGTGATCGTGTTTATCGATGATATTCTGATTTACTCGAAAAGTCAAGAAGAGCATGAACAGCACCTACGCCTTATCCTCGAACTTCTTCGCAACGAGCAACTGTACGCCAAATTCTCTAAATGTGACTTCTGGCTTCGAGAAGTCCATTTCCTCGGCCATGTAGTCAATAAGAACGGAATTCATGTCGACCCAGCTAAGATCGAATCGATAAAGAACTGGCCTACACCTAAGACCCCCACTGAAGTTCGTCAATTCTTGGGTTTAGCAGGCTACTACCGAAGATTCATTCAGGGATTCTCAAAGATTGCACAACCTCTCACAACACTCACTCAGAAAGGCGTCGCCTACAAGTGGAATGCAGCACAGGAATCTGCTTTTCAGAGGCTTAAGGATAACCTCTGTAGCGCTCCTATTCTCTCGTTACCTGAAGGCACTGACGACTTTGTGGTTTACTGCGATGCGTCTATTCATGGGCTCGGTTGCGTGCTAATGCAACGCGAGAAAGTCATTGCCTATGCCTCTCGACAACTCAAGACGCATGAAAAGAACTACACGACGCACGACTTGGAACTGGGAGCAGTGATCTTTGCTCTTAAGATATGGAGACATTACCTGTACGGTACCAAGTGCACCATTTACACCGATCACAGGAGTCTCGAGCATATCTTTAGGCAAAAGGAATTGAACATGCGACAACGTCGATGGGTCGAACTCTTGAATGACTACGAATGCGCCATCAAATACCATCCGGGCAAGGCCAATGTCGTGGCAGACGCCCTCAGCCGAAAGGACACTATACCAAAGCGCGTACGAGCACTGCAACTTACCATCCAGTCTAACCTCCCTACTCAGATTCGAAATGCTCAGGTTGAAGCATTGAAGCCGGATAACATCAGGGCTGAGTCTCTGCGAGGGTCGAGACAGCAACTAGAACAGAAAGAAGATGGTGCTTACTATGTAACAGGACGCATCTGGGTTCCACTCTTTGGAGGTTTACGTGAACTCGTGATGGACGAAGCCCACAAGTCCCGCTACTCAGTACATCCTGGTTCGGACAAGATGTACCACGATTTGAGGACTACATATTGGTGGCCTGGTATGAAGGCCCACATAGCGACGTACGTCAGCAAATGTTTGACTTGCGCGAGAGTCAAGACAGAATACCAGAAGCCAGCAGGTCTACTCCAACAACCAGAAATCCCGAAATGGAAATGGGAGCAAATTTCCATGGATTTTGTTACAGGGCTACCTAGATCTCAACGCGGAAATGATGCTATTTGGGTAATAGTGGATCGACTAACCAAGTCCGCGCACTTTCTGGCAATTAAGGAAACAGACAAGTTTTCTACCTTGGCGGAGATTTACTTAAAGGAAGTAGTCTCGAGGCACGGAGTGCCAACCTCAATTATTTCCGACCGAGACGCTCGATTTACTTCGGAACTGTGGCAAGCTATGCACAAATGCTTTGGCTCACGTTTGGATATGAGCACTGCTTATCACCCGCAAACGGATGGACAGTCCGAACGTACCATCCAGACTCTAGAAGACATGCTTAGAGCGTGTGTGATCGACTTTGGCAAGAACTGGGAGAAGCATCTACCGTTAGTAGAATTCTCATACAACAACAGCTACCACACCAGTATTCAGGCAGCACCTTTTGAGGCATTGTACGGTCGTAAATGCCGGTCACCTCTCTGCTGGGCGGAAATCGGTGATAGTCAAATCACGGGCCCAGAGATGGTGGTAGATACAACGGAAAAGATTGCCCAGATCAGACAACGCATGGCGGCAGCTCGTGACCGTCAGAAGAGCTACGCTGATAAGCGTAGGAAGCCATTGGAATTCCAGGTCGGTGACCGGGTTCTACTTAAAGTCTCACCCTGGAAGGGTGTGGTTCGCTTTGGTAAACGGGGCAAGCTTAATCCGCGATATATCGGACCATTCGAAATTACCGAGAAGATCGGTAAGGTTGCTTACAGATTGAACCTGCCTGAAGAGCTGAGTGCGGTACATAACGTCTTTCATGTATCCAACCTAAAGAAGTGTTTGTCGGATGAAACACTTGTGATTCCTTTTAAGGAACTGACGATTGACGAACAGCTACACTTTACTGAGGAACCGATTGAGATCACGGATCGAGTGATCAAAACCCTCAAACGTAGCCAGATACCCCTCGTACGAGTTCGTTGGAACTCGCGACGTGGCCCAGAGTATACCTGGGAGCGGGAAGACCAAATGAAGCACAAATATCCCCAGTTGTTCCCTAACGAAAACCCCAGCACTGAAGCTACGAACGAATTTCGGGACGAAATTCCAAACTAACGGGGGGATGATGTGACACCCCGTTGAAACGCTTTCACTTACACTAGCTTGACAGTGGCTGCCTTAACTTTCGGGACGAAAGTTCCTAAAACTTGGGGATAATGTGACACCTCGGATCTTTCCGGATAACCTTTCGATGTAACAAACGTGTACGTAATCGACTAACAGTAAAAATGTATAAAAACTATTTGCTATTATGTGTTATGTGCCGATTTGCTTATGTGTATGTATATATATATATAAGTGTTATACACGTAAACCGAAACCACAAGCAACCCGACTCGAGACCATGGTCTCGAGTGAACATTAGTAATGGGCCGGCTAGGCCTTGGCCTTGTAGGAATTAAACCCAACCCAAGCCCACACTCGCAACACTATATAAACCCAACCCCACCTCCCTTAGCCATTTTACACACTCCCTTCTCACACTCTCATCTCTCACACAAAACCCTAAAGTTCTAGCAACCAAGACCACTCTTCTCATCCTTCTCCTTCTTCTCGGGTTCAACCAACATCAAGAACATACTCGGCTTTAGCTCGGAACCGCCAACCGGAAGCTCATTCATCGATCCATCATACCCGCACACCTTGAATCTATAACCGGTTAGTGGTTTTGGCTCCTTCTAGATGTTCATGTGTTAATAAGGTCACTAGGACAAATATATGTATGTGTTACTATGATTCTTGTGTATGGATGATGTTTGTTTGACATGTTTGTGTGGATCAAAATGTGTTAAATGGGTAACCGGTTAGTGTTTGGGCTTTTATATGATCCTTCTTGGTTGTGCTTGTTGATGTTGATTAAAAAGATGTTTGGGTGTATCTCGGTTTGTTAGAAAGTTTAGATGGATTGTGGTCATTATAAATGTATGTTTCGGATACGTGCAAATTGCTTGAATAATTATATCAAGGGCTTGATTATGAGGTTTTAAGTACACGGTTTTGGGTTTTAGTAATATGTCTTTGTTTGAATGATTTTCAGTTTATTGCTTGAATGTTCTGTTAAATGACAATGATGAACATGAAGAACAGTTTGAATGCCTTTGAAATATTTTTGAAATGTGTATACTTGATCTGTTTTGGCTAATGATCAGACAAACAAACATGTTTTAGTGGAAATGGTACATAATTTTCATGAAAATGCATTTCTATTGGGTCGTACACTGCAGGTTCTAGAAGGGATTGCCATGCACGTACCACGGTTGCGAGTCGCAACCTTTGGTTGCTACTCGAAACCACGCGTGACCAGTCGAAACCTCCCAGTTGCGAGTCGCAATCAGCACGCATCAAACCTGGTTGCGAGTCGCAACCACGCCTGCTAAGTCGCAATCTCCGGTTACGAGTCGTAACCAAAACGTGACGGACCGAGACCGCAGTTACGAGTCGCAACCTCGGTTGCGAGTCGCAACCACCTTAGTTTCGACTGGGCTGTTTTGTGTATTGGGCTTTGACTGTTTTGCTGTTTTGGGCCTTAACTGTTGGGCTGTCTATTGTTTGAGCTGTTTACTGATCTGCTACTGTTTGTATGTCTACATGTTACTGTATGCTATACGTGTTTACTTGTACCCGACTTGACCCATATTTGGTAACCATGTTAGGACGTGGTGACCAACACACTTAACCAAGTAACGTATCATACCGAGCAACCCAAGGTGAGTTCACAACTTAAAAGCATGCGTCCCGGTGGTTTGGGACACGAGACCGAAACAACCCTATCCCCTTGAAAAGGGGATACCGTCTACACTCCTTCCCTAGTTATTGGGAAACAAACTTACTTTATCTTCCCTTGTATTGGGAAACCTTTTTAGTTAATTACTGTTTATACGGATTGCAACTAACGGCACTAAACGCAACTCTATCACTCAAGTCCCTACTACATAATACCGATTAGTCGCCGGTGCCAGGCGAACGGGTTATTAGTTGATAGCGCTATTTAGGTTTTACCAGCCTCACACCGTGCCATGGTATGGGATCGGTCGTGAACTAATGTACTCAGGCATCCGTCAATGATGATAGAACATTGACATCGGGGCATCCTGCGGAAACGCATTCGGTTACCTAGTGTTCGGTATTAGAAAACAGTTTAGTCGCTAACTTTTGGGGTAGCTCCCCATGGCATGTATAAACGGATAAATTAACTGGTGAAACAAGTTTTTGGTAATTAAAACTGGACAACTAGTGAACTCACTCAGCATTATTGTTGACCCCTTTACTGCATGCTTTGCAGGTGGCCAGTGACTGGAGCAGCTGCTTGGGATGTGTAGTGGTCGTCTGCCCGTGTGTTGGGCATTTATTATGTTTACCTTGCGAACAATGTTCAAAACTGTTAATTATGCTTCCGCTACATTTTCTCTGAACTTAAAACTCTGAACTTGATATTTGCTAATCGTATGGTTAGTAAGTATTACTTTAATATTAACCAATGCTTAGTATAATTGGTGGCTAGATCCTGGTCAGTCACGCCCTCGAAGCGGGTGTTATCCGCGGGTGGAATTTGGGGGTGTGACATATATGTCCTAATTTGCATACACCATAGACTAGCTAATCTATGCTCATAATGATATGTATCATATCCGGCTTCTCGTATCAAACAATATTGTCTGCTATGTCCACAAAGAGCTCACATGTCAGTTTTTGGTTGTCCCGCGTGAGACTTCGCAAGAGATCGCTCATCTTTGTATTAGTCACTCACCTGAGCACGCCTACATATATATGTGGACTTCTCCATTCATCCACAACCATTATGCACAAAATACGTTGGTGATATTTGTGACATGAGTATATCTCATACTAACATATCAAGACGTGACGATGTGAAATTTTACTAAGATGTCACAATTTGTGTGCATGACCTACCAACGTACAATAACACCACATAAACACTCATAGATGTTTTCCTTCACGTTATGTTATCTATCCAAACCTTCCATATATCATCTTTAGTTACAACTCTTCATGCATCATAATATACTTTATCTGGAAAATCTTGTCCCTTTAGCACAAACTTGATGAAGAAATACTTATGGTTGTTTTAGGATGTCGAAGGAGCAATGGTACGTTGTCTTTGTCGGGATTATGGGAATCTTATTGCAAACAATTGCTCAAATGACTGATTTCATCCCAGGAAACAAGATCCGTATGGGAATATCATTAGTGGCTTTAATCTTGAATTTTGTTATAGCATTATCCACACCGGTGTTCATGCAAATTGATAATATGCAACATGATGGTTGGAAAGCTATCATTTCAAATACCACTTTCATTCTTACAGGAATCTTATCTCTTTATTCAGCGTTCTCCATGCTTTTACCACAATGGCTCACTTGGCATGGTTTTGCAATCATATGCAGTATCGTGACGTTTGTAAACAGTCGAAAAATGCTGCGATTTGTTTTAATTTGGTCGTATGAACAAGTTGTTGTTGCTATCAAGTACGTGATACAAAGGTTGAAGATGCTGATCTTGAGATGAAAGTAGCCAATTCAGTACGATAATGTGTCAATATAAAACATATGTTATGATATGATGTAAAGGTTTGTTGCTAATTTGCGATAGGTATTATAAAGCATTGCATTTGATTACTTTTTGTTGTATTTCAGTGTAATTAAAAGATTATAAACGGCGTGTTATCTTTTGGGTGGTATTTTTTTTTTCTTCTCGATTCATATCCCTATATATATTACGTGGTTGAATGACTAATGATTATAAATTGGATCACCCATTGGTGTTTCTTTAAGTAGTTATTTACTTTAAAAGTATAATAGAATAACATAATAAATAGAGGGGAAATCAACTATCTTAATATTTAGGGGGTGTTTGTTTTTTTTAAGAAACGAGTTGATATAAACCCGTACATTACAGTGGGATATTGATTATTAATATATTAAGTGACATGCAAAAAATTTTATGTTCATGTAAAACATTCTTTTTCATTTTGCCCAACATCAACACACAACACCATACTATAACACTTTACTTAAAAAAATTCTTTTCATTTTCATCCGCATCAAAAAATGTTTATCGTTTATTTTGTCACATTTAACGTTTGTTTTTTCTAGTTCAATGATCAAATGCGCCATCACCAACACTTTTTTGGTAAAGTTCATAGTATTTTATTTTTAAGGTGGTGGTGGGGCTTTTCTTAATTAAGAGAGATAGAGATAGAGAGAGAGTCAGAGTGTGTGTTTTAGATAGAGTGAGTGTTTATATATATATATATATATATATATATATATATATATATAGGAGAAGGGTCCGTTAGGAACCACCCTTTATTACGAGAATCGCGAGAACCAGTGTGAACACATGGCAATTTTGTAATTATAATATGTTTAATATAAAACACACACATTCCTTTTTTTGTCATTGTTCTCCATTTTAGGGTTTCAAGGGGTTTCATCAGTTCACAGTTTTCACAAGTGGCAGAGACGCATTCACGGTGGTTTCATGGCAGAGTAGAGGCGTTCATGGTGGTTTTCACGGCAAAGAGGTAGTTGGCGTTCACATATTTCACGGTGGTGGCAGTCGGCATAGTGTTTACGATGGCATATAGCGTCTTCTGATTCATCAGGTATCGATCCTCATACATCTATTGATCCTCCTCATACTTTGTTCCTCCTGTAACCCTAATCGTGTCATTCCTCCTACCATTGTTCCTCCTGGAACCCTAATTGTGCCACACTCCTCGATGATTCTGATCGTGTTTCCCTAATTATGAATGGATTGGGCTAAAATATTAATACTTAGGATGGTAGTTCATTGCCTTGGTAAATATACTTTTTTGAAATAGGCTAATTTGGTAATTTGATCATTTCTTTTGACCCGTCTAAAACGAACCGTTTTGACAAAAGCAATGGCCTTGGTGCACCTGTGGTCAACATAGTAATTTGCTAATTCTTGTGATACTAGATTTGGTTAATTAATAAGTAGTTTTCGTAAGAACAATGATAAGGGAGATAAACACCCCTGTAGACATCTACTGCTGTAAGTAGAAGTCTTAGTTAGGTTGAGTGATTGGATCAACTTGATGTAGGACTGTATTACTGGTTAATTGGTGTCAAATTACCAGATTTGGAGCAATGGTAAGTATTTTTTTTTGTACCAGCAATGATTAGGGAAATAAATATGTTTGATTCTCCAAGGTAATCGTGTATGAACACTTCTGTAAATGTCTACTGCTGCACTTAAAAGTCTTAGTTAGTTTAGGTGATTGGATAATTATGTTGCTCAAAGTTAGACACCCCTATAGACAATTTTTTCCCATGTTACCCTCCATTAATGATGGTATCTCATTTTGTTTTACCTTTAAACTTAGGAGATACTTGTGATATTCTTTATTTTGCTTAAGTATTTTTTGTTTCTGAGCACCTAGACATATGCACCAAATTATCTAGATCTGATGACTGATGTTGTGTACATTGGCTTAGTAGTTCCATAGGGTATTATATCTTCATTAATAAATAATAAAATGTTTGTGTTAAGCCACCCGCGAAATTCGCGGGTTCTTAGACTAGTATATGATATATGATTATGTTCTTACTGCAATAATACCGATTATAATACGAATTTTGGAGCACTACCCTCAATTATATGACGAATTTTGAAACGTTTGATGATAAAATCGATATGACGAACGGTTTATGGTGTATCATTATCGCTACTGATGTAATCGAGACGAACATGAAATACAGAGAACTGTTAATGCTTGAGAACTAAGAACTGCTGATGCAATTCGAGTGTCAGACGTGATTTTGTATAAATACGCCATCCTGCACATGTACAACACTTTACCATTACCCTATAATCATCACCAATAATCTACATCCTGCACATGTGCAGTACGTTACCATTATCCTACAATCATCACCAATAATCTGTTTATCATTTATACAACATTCTTACACATAACATTTACCTTATTAAATATCACTTTTTACCATTTCTTTATCCACTTTTTAACATTCTTTCTATATTTTCAGGAACATTCATACACAATGAAGCTGTTACCATTGCTGCTGGAATTCCGTACCCCCCTAACGATGAAACCAATTCTTATTCCGATGATGATAATGATACTAATGAAGATACATATGATGATTCTGAAGACCCTTCACATACAAATGTACATGAACAACCCCTTAGACGTTTATCCAAACGTCATAATGCACCCAACCATCAAAATTTTGATTAAGTTCGTCGTCAAAATATTGATCATTTTGTTTTATTATTTGTTTTACATTTAATCTAAACTGTTTACATTCAAGTTGTTCACCTACGTTGAACTGTTGTTTACACTTAATTTGAAACGTCTGCATTCATTTTGATTATGTTGAATTATTGTTTACATTCAATTTGACCTACACGTTTACGTTGAACTACTCGGTTAAACATCATTTAAACTATGTATTCCGATATTATGATTACACATTCCGATGTTTATGATTGCAATTGCACTGTTTATGATTGCACTTGCACTGTTTATGATTGCACTTGCACGGGTGATACTTTTTTTTATCACTCACATTGTTATTGTTTCTACCAAAGCACATGTGCATACATGAATATTTTACTTACATATAACCCGTTTCCTTTACATATACATCAACATATGTAATGTGGTACCCCATACATAATAGGGTACCACATACGTAATATCATATGAACAAATATACAATATCTTAAAATATACATATATTCATTACTACCATGTTTATTGTTTTTTATTAATACATAGGTGCATTACCAACATTAATACACTATCACACAACTTTTGAATAACAACAAGTAAATATAACACCCTTATCATAAGGAATCACATAATCCGAAGAACAATCGTTATTACACATATGCATCACCAGCATATACTATACTAAACAAAATATGACACCCTAAATTAACAAATGTTACCATTCGTAATACATTATCCAATACCAATATGTATGTTATATCAACCTTTGCACATGTGCAATACCAACATTACCTCTACCAAACAACATAATACATCATATATTAACAGACATGATCACCCGTATTACATGTCCACAAACTACCTACACATAACATTCACTTTAGTTCACAACCTCACACCTTCTGCTCTTCTTTCCAATTTCTATGCATCTTCCAACACTCCTCATGTTTCAATGCATCTTCGTCTATCGTTCTCCGATAATTTTTCATCCGTCAGCCTATTAATCAAATACATCCTTGTTGTCAATCCATGAGCAACACTACAAAAAAAGTGACCAGTAGGGACTAAATTATCAGAGACTAATGTTTCAGTCCCACATATTTCGTATCTGGGACTGATTTTCGGTTGCTGATAACATTGGGGACTAATGTTTACACAACACATTTTAGCGACTAATATTTTGTCGCTGATACATAAGTGCCTTATTTGAGACTAAATTTCAGTCGCAAATATGTGTGTGCCATATATAATTTTGGAGGGATACTAATTGGCTACCGAATTTCAGTCTCGAATATATTTCCTATATAATGAAATATGGTACAAATGTATTTGAAACTATTCTTCAGTCTCTAATATAAAAGAAATGTATTTGGGACTGAAAATATTCAGTCTTGAATGCCTTTTGATATAGGAAATGGTCAACGACTAATTTTCACTCTCTAGTTATGTTAATGTATATTCTACTATTTTATGAGAAGTATGAAGGACTAAAAATCAGCCTTAAAAGTCTTTGTTTTGCAATATTATTTTGGACTCATATTTACTCTCCGGTGTATTATACATATGAAATTACTAGAGAGTAGAGACTTATATTGAGTCTCAAATAATCGATATATGTTTACCTATTTAAAATATATATATATATATATATATATATATATATATACTATAGACTCAAGATTAGTCCTTACAGTACTTTAAAAAAATAGAGTGGTCTATTGGTGATCCTGGTTTGTTCTAGAGCTTTTAATATTGTTGACCCACTGTTCGAATCCCTCTTCCCAATTCATCACTAAATAAGAATGTTTTTTTTCTTTTTTATTTTTGGTTTTCTTTATTCGTTTTGTCTTTTCCCCTGTTTTTTAGAAACCTTTGTTACTTTAGATTTTTTTTATTTAATAAACAAATTTTGAAATGAATACTTATCATTTTTTTTATTTTTTTAACGTTTTATTACGACATAACTTTTTGTGAGTTCTGAATATACTGCCATTGTGCATTTTATTTTATCTAAGTTTGTGTCTTATCAACGTTTCAATATGCAAAACTGAGCCGCCGCAAAAAAATATATTTTCAATTCAACACCCTCGCTGCACAACGTGTTTTTTTTTATTTTATCTATGTTTCAATTAACATAATCAAGCCACCTTAATGCGACGGACATACGACCACTATTTTGTATTGTTAATGGTGAGAACAAGGCTAGTTAGACGGATTGGATCGTGAGCTAAGCTTGATGAAAATGAACATTGACCAAACTCCTTTTTACCAAAATAAACATCTAAAGTGGCTAAGGTAAGGGAACACACAAAAATTTATTCACTTCAGACCTTAACACATATCTGAAGCGTCTACAAAATAGAATTTTAAATCATGTAGGCCCTACCCTTGTATCCAATAGTAAATAGCAACGTGTTTAAATACTCTTGATAGAGCCACATGCTTAAGGAGTCTAGATAGTGTCCATCTAGACTCTTTAAGCACGTGGCTATTTCCTATTAGATATGAGGGTGTGGCCTACTCAGTGGGGTTGGTGGCCCAAAGGGAGAGGCAATACCATTAGAAACATCTAACTTAAGGAGGTCATGGGTTTAAGTCCTACGAAGAGTAAAAAAAAATGAAATTTGTTGTAAAAAGAAGATAAAGTCACGAATAGTCGATAAGACCACTAGCTAGTGTTCATTTATTGAAGGGGATGGTTAGTAATGGTTAATTATGGTGACTAATCATCATTGGGTAAATTAGGCCTAATAAAAGCTATTATGATTGTTAAGACTCAACATTACTAACTAATAGCGTTCTATAAAACAACGTGACTTAGTAATTGCTCTAACTAACTCGGTTTGTAAACTAGTTGGCCCGAGACAAGTGTCGCTCGCTCATTAGCTCGACTCTAAGTTTGAGTCATGCACGATGTCACTATGGCTTGGCTCATTAATTACCCTATAGGGTTGTTCACGAGCCCAGCCGAGCTAGGGCACGCTCCGGCACGGTTCAATTATCAAATAAACTTCAAATTTTAACCAAATACAATATAATTTCATTAACATCATAATTAACCCTCATATATACCAAAGATATCCAACTCATTTCCTAAATTCGTACGAATAATAACCAAATTTTATATAATATATTATATGTTAAATAAAAAAAAAACAAATTTTCTATCAACACTCACATTTAAATTTAAAGAGTTAAATGCCATTTTAGTCCCTGTGGTTTTGGCCATTTTTCCAGTTTAGCCCAAAGGTTTCAGTTTCGCCTGTGGGTCCAAAAAGGTATCACCGTTTCCATTTTTGTCCATTTGGTCAACTTTATCCATTTTTTATGTTAACAAAAAGGGCAATTTGGTTATTTTATATGTAATTCTGTTAAGTAGAAGGGCATTTCGGCCATATAAAAAGACCGAATTGCCATTCTCGTTAACAGAAATAATGGATGAAGTTGACCCGGTGGACTAAAATGGCAACGATGAAACCTTTTTGGACCCATATACAAAAAAATGAAACATTTAGACTAAACTGGCAAAATGGCTCAAACCACATGAACTAAAATGGCATTTAACTAAAATTTAAATTTGTTAACAATAAAAGAAATAGTTATAATTTTAAATTTTTTAAATTGAAATTACATATTAACATTTTAATTTAATATTGAAATCATATATTAAAATTTTAATTTAATGTATAAACTGATGAATATGACGAGTCATGAGTCATCAAAAAAAGAAAACTCAAGTTTTTGGGTACATATTCAATCAGCTAAGGAATGAAATCTCATTCATAAAGAAACCCTTAAGTTTTTGAGGGTTTTATTCATCAGCGGGAATTCTCAAAAGCAGAGGGCGGGAATTAGCAAAATATTAGGGCTCACGAATCACGAACTCGCGGAAGAATCGGGATGTCATTCCATTTAAACCCTCAATTGAAATTTCATAATGAATATCGACGATTCTGTTGCCGGCGAGTTCTTAACTGCTGCGATTGTGAAGCATCACCCACAAATCACCTTCTATATTATACTATTGTATTACCTGGATTCGCAAAACCAGGTAACAGTGAACCACTTTGTTGAGTTCATATCAAATTGGTATTATAATCTTTTCGTTTATGCTTGATAATCTTAGATTATACACTTATACTTGATGAAACAAATACATAAAAGGCTTTCACTTAATTTCGTATCAATGCTTGATGATATGGAATTTTAAACTCTGTGCTTTTTGAATTGTTGATGTGACTTTGAAATTCCAGTAATGGTTAATACTTGTATTTATAATATACATTTTGATCATAAAAAGGTTTCTTTATTTGAATACTATATGTTCATGATGTTTTGCCAAATTTTAGATCTGAGAATTGAAGCACAATATACAAAAGCATTATGAAAGTTGAAATTGATGTGTTGTGCTTCCTATCAATGATTTAAATGAATTGCATTGCATTAGGGATGAGCATAATACACGTTCGGTACCGGTACCAGTACCCAAAAATGGGGAAAATTGGTAGCGGTACCGAATATACCGATTCGGTACCGGTATTTGGTGTCTACTTAAATGATTTGGTTCAGCTTTATTCTTGTAATAAATTAGTGAGAATGGAAATCACACATGATTAGTATTATTTTTGTGTTCTAGTACAAAACAATACTGGTTGTCTAATATATAAATTTTTTGTTAATGGAATATCAATTTTCTTGTAGCACAATGTAGATGTTTGTGTTAGTCTTGATGGTCCTTACAAGAACAAGGTCTGAAGATGATTCTCAAGTACTTACAACTCAATCAACTGCCGAGGGAAGTGCATCTACTAGAATATCGCACCCGAACAGTAGACACAAGCTTAATTCGACCAACACCAGAGCTACCGGTACATTCAACTCTTTAAAACTAGATGTTACACTTTAAACCAAAATTATTTGTCAATGACGGGATCTAGAAATCATGTTGTAAACTTTGGTGTTATATGCATTATTTATCAATTATTATTAATCATGGAACTGCAACTTTGTACATGTTATGTTTCTCATGTAAATTGCAAACATATTATCAGTATAAAGTATTTTACTTTCACAATTGACTTTAGAAAGTCAAGATAAATTTTTTTCTTTGTTAAAACTAATATGACTCAGAGTTGACTTTAGGAAGTCAAAGTTATAAGGGCACTTTTGTTCATAAAACTTAATATGGAACTGGTTTTTTTTTTTAATTATTAAGAAGTTAGGTTGTTCTTCAGGTTAGTTTTTTGGTTTAGATTTTTGGGTTTCAGGTTAATCAAGTTTCAAAAACATTACATTAAAATCGAATACCGACCTTAATGTTTATTCGTAAAGTTGGGTTTAGGTTATGTTTCAAACAGGTCTGCATTTTTTTTCATACTCTCCACGTCAATACAAAACCCATTTTGTTTCGTTGAATTCATGCTCTCTAACAGTAGATTATGCATTAATTAAGTATTGTGGATGGATGGATTGCTAAATTGTTCTTCATAACAGTAGATTATGCATTAACTAAGTATTGTTTTCAGCTCAAGTGTCATGATACTAATGTTGATAGTGTTAGAATTGTATTTTTGTCATACATGAACTAGTTACCATTTAAATCATATTTTACATGCAGAACAACCAGTTGATACAGAACAACAATTTGTTGATCCCCCAAAGAGGCGCGGTCCGAATTTAAATCTTAGCGTCAATAGGACTCTACAGGATTTTCCTGAGGGTTCTAAAATCCCTTTGAGAATGGATAAGCATACAATATGCTTTGTTGGGACCTTAGCAACAGACTTTGCGACCGAGTGGAATCATTATGCGCAGTTTTTGTCTGATGAACTATCACACATGGGAATCGGTACCGGAAGATACGAAAACCTTGATGTATGAGAAATTAGAAGTAAGTTGTATCAGTTTTACTTTTAAATATTTAGAAGCTATTATGATGTTACATTTTCGTTTCTATCATTTAACAATGTATTCGATTCAATGTAGGGAAAATTCGAGTTGTTGCGAACAAATACCATTTTTATGGAGTATGTGCATGCTCGACTACATGCCCAGTGGAAACACACCCGAGGTAAATGGAGTGAACATTGGAAGAAGAATGGAAGGAAAACCAATCCACCGCTAGCAAGATCTAAAAGGAAATCTGATTGCCTGATTCAAGAATGGAATCATTTGTGCGACTATTGGGAGTTAGAAAAAACTAAGGTATGCTATTTTTTTCTTTTAAAAATCCAATACATATACGTGAATTATTTTCTTACTTTTCGGGTCTAACATGTATGATGTTTTTTATTATTTATAGAAATATAGTGATAAGATGGAAGCTAATAGAGCAAAACAAGTTAATATAAGCAGAGGGGGGCTCTCGGTCGATAGCCAATCATACATTTCAAAAGGTAAGATTTAGACTTTCGACACATAGTGCAATATATTGTTGATGTTAACGTAGTAGTAGAATTTCATGAGTTTTTCTTAGGCTTATATTTGTTATAAAAAGATTGATTTTACTCTTTTCAGAATAAATCTAATCTTCATTATTATATTTTTATAATGTTAGATAAATTCCGAGACTCAGATGCCGCCTAGCCCGTTAGAAGTTTATCACAAGCTGCATTTCAATGCCACGAAACAAGGATGGCTAAATGAAAATTCACGTATTGAATATGTAAGCATCTTCTAGTTAAAAACTTTTGATTGTGATTTTTTTTGTCAAATATATATTTGGCGTTGCTACTAGTTTTAAATGCTATTCTCTTACCTTCTATTATGAAAGGAAAACATCATTGAACATAAGTAGGCAGCCTTGGATGAATTAAATTCTAGAAGAATAACAATTACCACTACGATGGAGCATCAACTTGAGAAAGAAGCCATAAAAAGTGTTTGTGGTAGGAAGAAAACAATACAATCAGCATGGGAGGTTGGTGTTGCGCCCGTGTTGAGGAAAAAAAGATAGTTGGATGAAATCGGTAGCTGAATCATCTCAACGAGACTCAAGTGAGAACGAAAGTCTGAGAAATAAGGTTATTGCACTCGAGGCGAAACAGAAACGAGATAAGGAGAAATATGAAAGAATGTTTGAGTTCATTGGCACAAAGTTTCCAGACTTTGAAAGCACAATACCCATAGATGCGAGTGATGAAGTTGTTAGTGATAATACAATTTAGGTAGTTAGTTATGATGTTTATTATCTTTTTTTATCTAGTACTCTTTTAAACTTTAGAACCGATTATTTGGTGTTATTTTGCTTAGTTATTGTTATGATATTAGTGCTTGAATGTATTAGGATTTTGGGAGGCAAAAGGCAAATTTATGAATTATATTATTGTAATTTAGTAACTATATTTTAATATATAAACTAAAAAAATAGTCATTGCAAAACACATTAGAGACTGATTTAGAAGACTGATTTTCAGACCCCTAAATAAATATATTAGAGACTGAACATGAATGTTATCTTAGACTGATTATTAGACTCCACAAGTACATATTAGAGACTAAAATAACATAGTATCTGATATTAATTTTTAGTCACTAAACTTGCCATATTAACGACTTAACGACTTAAATCAATTCGTACCTGGGACTAATTCTCAGTCTTTAAAACAGTTTATTGCCGACTAATTTGATACGGAATCATGATGTAATGAAACCAATAGGGACTATGTAGACTTGTTTAGAAGACTAATTTTCAGTCCCTAAAGTTACACAGAGGGACTGAAATATCATAGTATCTGAGACTGATTTGCAGTCATTGAAGAAATGTTTTAGGGACTAAAATGATGTGGTACCAGGGCCAAATTAAGGACTGAACTTTTATGCATCGAAGACTGACTGTTAGTACCTGATGGTGTCAAACAATGGGGACTGATTTTCAGTTACTAAAACCACTATTTAGGACTAGGTGTGACACCCCGCGAAAACGCTTAACAAAACTAACTTCCTCAGTAACTACGTGCTAAATTCCGGGACGAAATTTCTTTCAAGTTGGGGATGATGTGACAGCCCAGACTTTTAGGTTAGTATCATGTAATCTTGTAATTATAATCCTCATTGTTCTCCGTCCATAAACTTGTTTTACATAAACATGCTCGTGTATATTTGGGTGCGTAGTCTAGTTTATGTCGGGTCATTGTTGGGCCGCAGGAAAGTGGGCCGCTCTTACACACACATCATTCTGTTATAACTCTAATCCTAAAACATATTCGGTCCACTACCATGTTTACGGTTTGATTTATTAAAAATGACCCAACAACTTAAAAGCCCTATTGGCCATCGAAACAAAATGTTGTACAAATGGGCTCGGCCTACTTGATTCCGATTATGACTAGGATGCATTTATTATATATATATATCAATGTTAGTTGAAACAAACCCTAACCCCACCCCTCTATTTGGCGTGCGACGGAAGCCAAGACCCCCCCCCCCCCCTGTTCGAGTTTGTACCTGATCAATCAGGTTCCGGTTAGTAGATCTCACCTATAAATTTTCCATGTTATGTGTTAATATCATATTTGTTTGTGTATCACAAGAAAACAAAATAATAAAGGTTGTCACTACTAAATTGTTGGTCCAATCGTATCACAAGAAAACATAATGGGCGGCGGCTACTAATAAGTTGATGGCTGCTTGTTCGATGATAACCTGCTATACAACCATGAGCTATTATTATTTTCAAGTTGATTCATGTGAATTGCATTAAATATTGTCGGTGGTCAAACATGTATCAAGCTCTATTTGATTTGATTAAAGGCTGTGTTGTCATGCCATGAATGGACCAAACATCCACCAAATTGTTTGTAATTGGGCCGCCCACTAATGATTATTATATATATTGTTTGCCCACTAATGAGTATTATATATATTGCTTGCCGCCTGATGTTCAGTATATATATTGTTTGCCGCCCAAAAGTGTAAATATTGTGATGACCAAACATAATTAATTGCCTTCATATGATGTGTGAATAATTTTGATATTGATGCGGTGGGTTGCTGATCAAAACAGGAATGATAACATGATGTTTTAATGCATAGCAAGTGCAATCGGAGGATAGTAGATGGTGTCTATGTTGCTAATCAAAATTGTTAATAATAGTTTCCTAGTTTATAAATAATCTGGTTTAGAACAAGTATTAATGAATGATGAACAATGGTCTTAATATTAAAACTTTGATGTTTAGGTATGGGCCGATTTGCATGAATTGGATTATGATGTTAGGAATTGGATCAACTAAGTATCCTAGCTAAGGTGTTTACGTAAAACTTGGATGTTAATAAATTGGATGTTGATTAATAAAGATGAGTTAGCAGGTTAGGGTTGCATAATCATACTGTTTGGGTTAGTTGCTAAATATATGTGGGTCTTACTTAAGAATCAGGCCAAACCCAAACTACAGGCCCACCCCATGACATCTGGGCCGCAGCCGAGCTAAACAAGTGAGCTGGGTCAGCCTTAGGGTGTCCAGCAGCAAAGTGACGGGCTGGTTACAGTTGGGCCGCGCCGTCTTGATGTGCGCCGGCCAGCACAGCAACTCATAATTTCCTGGCGGACTCAAACCCAACCGAGTCCAAGTAGGTTTACATGCTATGTTTATTATGTGTTGATGATCTTATGAAAAGAAAAGTGTACCGTATTGGTTTGGATTGAGTTTAATGTGGGCTGGTTGATGTAATATGGATTATCTAGTTCACTGATTCTTATGTTGAATAATTATTGTTCTTGCTTGAACTGTTGCTTAACTGTTATACATGCCATACGTGACAACCACTGATGTGATCTATGTGTAAACAAACTGTAAAACTGATCATTACCAAACACTCTTCTAGGTTGTGAATATTGAACTTATTTATCGAGTAACTTGTCTAACCGAGCAAACCAAAGGTGAGTTCACTGCACTTTTCTCAAGCATGCGTCCCGGTGGTTTGGGACAACTGGTAAACATTTGGAAGGGAAACATTGGGTAAATAACTTAATCGGTTTTGGTTATTGCCTGGAGGGCAATGGGGGTGATTAGTTGATAGCGCTATTAGGTGGGAAACCTCACACCGGGCCGTAAGGACGGGCGTGAACTAATTATCTGGGTATGGCTATGGTTGTTAGAGGCACACTCCTCGGATACATATGGGCACTCTCCCTAGGGTATCTAACGATGGCAACATGGTAAACAGTCGTTAAGGGGTAACCACTCCCCGGATACACATGGGCACATTCCCTAGGGTATCTAACATGAGCATCATCGTAACACAACATTGAATCGCATTAACATATATCTGGTAACACAACACGTTAACGAAACCTTGAACTCACCAGCGTAGTCTGACACACTTGTTGCATGCTTGTAGGTAATTATTGAAGGAACTTGGGAGCTTGCTGTCTGATGCTGCTGGAGTGGTTGTGGTCATAATAAACAGTTATTTGATTTGCTTTTGATGCATATACGCACTTATACATTTATGCTTCCGCTCAATACTTTGGTTTTGGTTTAACTTTTCAAATGATACATTTCTTTCAATTGGGTATTTCAATACATTATAACTTGTGTTTGATATGGTTGGTGGCTCTTTGTTGGATCGTTGCACCTCCAATAGGGATATGCCCTAGGTGGTTATTTGGGGGTGTGACAGTTTGGTATCAGAGCCACTGGTTATAGAGAACTCGGTTTTAAAAAATGTTTTCATAAAACCAGACTATAACCGAATTGATCCAAACGATGACCATGACACTCAGCTCCAGACTGCAAGGTTCGTTTCTCATCTACTAATGCATAGTATATCTAGTGTACACATATGTATAACATTACACGTGAATTCACACTTGGCACAGCAGCATGAGCCCTTATATTACCAACCCTTGTTATGTGATCTGTTAGTGTGACACTATCCATTGATTATTGTAATTCTTAACCCTGTGATACCTTACGTTTGCTGTTTGGATGAGGGGAACCTTTTAGCGCGAGTTAAAAGGCACTGAGATAAGCATGCAAATTGCCTTATTATTATGGGTGCACACATAATAATAATGTGGGGTGCATGTGAGTCCCAGTGAGGTTTAACGAGTGTGAGAGGGGTTCCGCTCTGTTAATTGACGTTATGTTAGAACACAACAGTCCATGGGAGTCATAGCAGTGATTGTCTCCTACTCGAACATGATCTTTTCACTCCTTTCTGAATCCTTACAAATCTCGATGCTATCAAGTATTATCTGAACACACATCTGAACGCCTAGCGAAACGTGTAGAATGTTAGGTGCTTGAACGAACGTCCTTGAGCTGGTCTATACCTTTCTCGCCTCTCTTCGTTTGCTGGGACTCTATGTATTGACGTCTTAGACTCCGAAGTGTGATCACTTCGGCAACACTCTCGCAGCATACCGTGTATTACTCAATCGACTTACTAGATCGATAGACAAAAGGGTGAGCGTAGTATTTTACCGACCTCAGTATTTGGACAACCCTGATTACCGGCAACGAACACCAGCGAATTGGCTTCAAACGGATCATTCACCCTAGTTAGCGACTTATGGGAGTCAACTCTTACAAACCAAACGGGACATACACGATAACAATGGACTGTAGAAAGGAATGGATAACTGCCAGTGCAACGAGCGGCGCCTTAGGACGCGGCACGGAATGTGTTATGATGGACCATGTTGGTGAAAGATCGTAGGGCTCTGTTTCGAGCAACAATAGTAGAGGCAACAGTCACGGCAACATCAAGGCACTCGTAATCGTAGTCTATAGTAGGGAAATGAAGGTGCCTACGGCATGGATCGCCCATTGTTAAATCAAGAAGACAACAACCAAGGGAACGACAGAAGTACTAGAAATCCTCGTAACAATAGCAACAACATTGGAAATGATGCTCGTGGAGGGGCATTTAGGATTGGCGTGAGCGACGCCAGGAATACAACAGCATGGTGGCCTGCACGTTCTTGATAACGAATCGACTGACGGCAAGTCAATTGAAACCTTATATGTTCGTTGGGATGCAAACTTGATCTCGTGGGTCAACTGTTCGACATTGACCTACTTCCCAATACTCTTGTAAGTTTTGACATGGTCGTTGACATGGACTTGGTTATCTATGTATCAAGCAGCAAATTCTCTGCAAAAAAAAAGAAAATCGTGCGTTCCCTCTCCCAGTGGGGAATCCTTATCAGTTTGAGATCATCATAGTGGTGCCATTGTTGGCATCATCTCAATCGTGAAAGCCCGGAAGTGTCTACGGAAGGGCTACTCTGCTATACTAGCTCTTGTCACCGATTCGCCACTTTAAGAAAGGAAGATCGAGTATCTTCCAGTTATTCGTGAATTTCCTGACGTGTCTTCTGAAGAGTTACCTGGTTTACTTCCACATCGTTAGGTGGAATTTCAGAATAGACCTTATGCTAATCTTGATTTCCTTCTGGGATACAGCAATCCCTTAGGTTCGCTAGATACTATCACAGCTTCATCATAGGATTTTCGAAGGTTTCGCAACTTCAACCTCCTTAGCATAGCGGGGAGTTGTGAATTCCTGAGAAATAAAATCGGAGAACGTCTTTGCAGCTTTTGAAACCCAACCCTACAACACGCGGAGCATCGCTTCTATCCGAGGGTACCGATGATCCAGCGATATACCATGATGGTGTTACGGAGAGGAACTGCACGACCTACAACCTCCGGTGGAAACCGTGGTCATTGGATTTAAGTGGGAGGCATTACTTGGACGGTACCGAATGCACCAATTAGACCGATCACAAGGGCCTCCAGCGCACCCTTGTTTCAATAGAGCTAACCATGTGATGGCATCGCTAGATGGAACTTCCGAACGAACACGGGATTAGGAGAACTATACCCACGCATCCCTGTAGACGAACCTTATCACTTTCACTTGTCATCGCCGCTAGAAGTGAAGCAGTCACAGTTACACGCGTTTGTCGTTTTGCAACACTAACCTTTACCCACCAAACTCTGTTTTGGACAAATGATACACTCGCGCGACCGCAATGTGACGAACCTCCCTGTTGTGCCATGCCGCCATGCACCACTACTGGAAATTACTTCTTGACAACAAATTTGCTGGCCAAATCCTTCGGATGTTTAATGGACCCCTGTTTTGCTTGATTCTTTGTACGAACCTCATTAATTCCCTGTTTCTTTGATTGGCAACTGATATAACAAAACGCTAACCACCATACCATGATCTCCACCGATCACAAGATTAGCCCCCCCAGGCGTTGTAAAGTATCTATAGATCGAGTTCGTCGGAACTCACTTCAAGCCATTGTTTTAGATCAATTTTCGGGACGAAAATTCTTTCAAGTAGGGGATGATGTGACACCCCGCGAAAACGCTTAACAAAACTAACTTCCTCAGTAACTACGTGCTAAATTCCGGGACGAAATTTCTTTCAAGTTGGGGATGATGTGACAGCCCAGACTTTTAGGTTAGTATCATGTAATCTTGTAATTATAATCCTCATTGTTCTCCGTCCATAAACTTGTTTTACATAAACATGCTCGTGTATATTTGGGTGCGTAGTCTAGTTTATGTCGGGTCATTGTTGGGCCGCAGGAAAGTGGGCCGCTCTTACACACACATCATTCTGTTATAACTCTAATCCTAAAACATATTCGGTCCACTACCATGTTTACGGTTTGATTTATTAAAAATGACCCAACAACTTAAAAGCCCTATTGGCCATCGAAACAAAATGTTGTACAAATGGGCTCGGCCTACTTGATTCCGATTATGACTAGGATGCATTTATTATATATATATATCAATGTTAGTTGAAACAAACCCTAACCCCACCCCTCTATTTGGCGTGCGACGGAAGCCAAGACCCCCCCCTGTTCGAGTTTGTACCTGATCAATCAGGTTCCGGTTAGTAGATCTCACCTATAAATTTTCCATGTTATGTGTTAATATCATATTTGTTTGTGTATCACAAGAAAACAAAATAATAAAGGTTGTCACTACTAAATTGTTGGTCCAATCGTATCACAAGAAAACATAATGGGCGGCGGCTACTAATAAGTTGATGGCTGCTTGTTCGATGATAACCTGCTATACAACCATGAGCTATTATTATTTTCAAGTTGATTCATGTGAATTGCATTAAATATTGTCGGTGGTCAAACATGTATCAAGCTCTATTTGATTTGATTAAAGGCTGTGTTGTCATGCCATGAATGGACCAAACATCCACCAAATTGTTTGTAATTGGGCCGCCCACTAATGATTATTATATATATTGTTTGCCCACTAATGAGTATTATATATATTGCTTGCCGCCTGATGTTCAGTATATATATTGTTTGCCGCCCAAAAGTGTAAATATTGTGATGACCAAACATAATTAATTGCCTTCATATGATGTGTGAATAATTTTGATATTGATGCGGTGGGTTGCTGATCAAAACAGGAATGATAACATGATGTTTTAATGCATAGCAAGTGCAATCGGAGGATAGTAGATGGTGTCTATGTTGCTAATCAAAATTGTTAATAATAGTTTCCTAGTTTATAAATAATCTGGTTTAGAACAAGTATTAATGAATGATGAACAATGGTCTTAATATTAAAACTTTGATGTTTAGGTATGGGCCGATTTGCATGAATTGGATTATGATGTTAGGAATTGGATCAACTAAGTATCCTAGCTAAGGTGTTTACGTAAAACTTGGATGTTAATAAATTGGATGTTGATTAATAAAGATGAGTTAGCAGGTTAGGGTTGCATAATCATACTGTTTGGGTTAGTTGCTAAATATATGTGGGTCTTACTTAAGAATCAGGCCAAACCCAAACTACAGGCCCACCCCATGACATCTGGGCCGCAGCCGAGCTAAACAAGTGAGCTGGGTCAGCCTTAGGGTGTCCAGCAGCAAAGTGACGGGCTGGTTACAGTTGGGCCGCGCCGTCTTGATGTGCGCCGGCCAGCACAGCAACTCATAATTTCCTGGTGGACTCAAACCCAACCGAGTCCAAGTAGGTTTACATGCTATGTTTATTATGTGTTGATGATCTTATGAAAAGAAAAGTGTACCGTATTGGTTTGGATTGAGTTTAATGTGGGCTGGTTGATGTAATATGGATTATCTAGTTCACTGATTCTTATGTTGAATAATTATTGTTCTTGCTTGAACTGTTGCTTAACTGTTATACATGCCATACGTGACAACCACTGATGTGATCTATGTGTAAACAAACTGTAAAACTGATCATTACCAAACACTCTTCTAGGTTGTGAATATTGAACTTATTTATCGAGTAACTTGTCTAACCGAGCAAACCAAATGTGAGTTCACTGCACTTTTCTCAAGCATGCGTCCCGGTGGTTTGGGACAACTGGTAAACATTTGGAAGGGAAACATTGGGTAAATAACTTAATCGGTTTTGGTTATTGCCTGGAGGGCAATGGGGGTGATTAGTTGATAGCGCTATTAGGTGGGAAACCTCACACCGGGCCGTAAGGACGGGCGTGAACTAATTATCTGGGTATGGCTATGGTTGTTAGAGGCACACTCCTCGGATACATATGGGCACTCTCCCTAGGGTATCTAACGATGGCAACATGGCAAACAGTCGTTAAGGGGTAACCACTCCCCGGATACACATGGGCACATTCCCTAGGGTATCTAACATGAGCATCATCGTAACACAACATTGAATCGCATTAACATATATCTTGTAACACAACACGTTAACGAAACCTTGAACTCACCAGCGTAGTCTGACACACTTGTTGCATGCTTGTAGGTAATTATTGAAGGAACTTGGGAGCTTGCTGTCTGATGCTGCTGGAGTGGTTGTGGTCATAATAAACAGTTATTTGATTTGCTTTTGATGCATATACGCACTTATACATTTATGCTTCCGCTCAATACTTTGGTTTTGGTTTAACTTTTCAAATGATACATTTCTTTCAATTGGGTATTTCAATACATTATAACTTGTGTTTGATATGGTTGGTGGCTCTTTGTTGGATCGTTGCACCTCCAATAGGGATATGCCCTAGGTGGTTATTTGGGGGTGTGACACTAGGTATCTGGCACTGACTGGGGACTGGCATATCAGTCCCTGATAACCATTAGGTACTGATTAGGGAGCATCAAAGACTGATTTTTTAGTCCTGAATGCCAGTCTTTTTTGTAGTGCAGTTTCGAATATTTTTTTCCTGCATACATTACATATATTACATCAATTATTTCATGTATGCACATGTGCAGTAAACATATTACATACAATATGTACAATGCTTATGTTTTAAGGTAATAATGCACGTTTGCATACGCCGTAGTACATTCATATTAACTTAATATGAAAAAATATGCATATGTGCATAACTATGCACATGTGCATTAACATGACTGGCCTTATCAACAGGTTTGTTTCAATAAAAAAAGTTAACCCTTACCAAATCAAAATTCATATTACCACCAATCATATTTAACATCAATTAGTAACAAAACTATTATGACAAACTATGCACATGTGCGTAAATTTTTTTTTAAATGCAAATGTTATTCACAAAAGCCAACCTCCAAAACAGAGGCGGCCGAACCAACCACTACAGCAAATCGAAAAACAACAACTCAACACAAGAACCTAAAGACCGAAAACTAGCAGCTACCTTATATCGAACCTACACCATTTTTCCCAACTCACGAACCTATTTTTGGATCGATTCTTATACCATAAAAAACCGGCAGACTTAATATTACGGATAATCTCTCCGGGAACCTTTTATTGTTCCTGGCTAACCATATATACCAATTTGTCACGAACATAATGCCATGTAAAGATTCTTTCACTTCTCTATCCAGATTGCAAAACTCATAGGCAATTACGATATCTTTAGCCGAAAATAGAATAAAAGGACTCACCTTGCACCACTGACTGATGTGATACCAGACAATTTATGCTACCCTGCACAAACAAAGAATGTGTTCAGCTGTTTCATCGCCATCTTCACACAGACAACATTTCACGTCTCCGCCCCAACAGTTCTTATCCCATAGTGTAGTCAGTGTGGGAATACGATCTAAAACCGCCATCCAAACAAAAATATTGCATTTTTGGGACCCATTTTAACCATTTCACCATGTGCCTGCTGCTGAAATCAGAGCCGCTATACAGGAAGTTCTTGACAGCATTGACTGAAAAATTAGAGTCATTACATCCCAACCATTTCCAACCATCTTTGCCATCGGACAAAGTGACATTATCGAGGAGCCCAATCAACTCGTGCCATTACAGTAATTATTCGGCAGAGCTTGGGCCTCTCGACAAATTCCAAACCCCCATAAATTTTATATTATCCTGATTGTACTGGTCCGTCACCAGTCGTCGTTTCTCTTGTTCCATTCTAAATATATTTGGGAAACGGGTTTTGTGCATAATTATGCACATGTGCATTAACATGACTGGCCTTATTAGCATATTATAGCAAACTATGCACATGTACATCAACATGAATGACCTTATTAACCTATTCCATCAAATTATGGACATGTGCATAACTGTATATCACCCAATGCTACCTTATTATCATATTCAACCATGAGTTACAGGTTCATATAACTTCATAATATAATTGATTACATAATAATATAACTGCATAATTGTATGTCATAACAAAAAACAACACCAAAATAACAATACATACAAATTATATATCATTTACGAATAAATAATTAAGATTAGTATTCAAATTAATGTGCATATTAACCAACTATTACAATTTATGCACACGTGCATAACTATATAAAAAACAAAATCACCTTATTATATTGATTTATTAAGTGAATCCTATTTAAATTATGTACATGTTAACATACTATTACGTTTTATGCACATGTGCATAACTATGTATCACACACCTCATTGTCTTATTCTGTGTAATCATAATTTGTCAAACTTTGCACATGTGCATAACTGTATAGAACAAGGTGTATAAGCTTGTTATGTCGTGTTAATGCACATGTGCATTAACTGTGTGTATATATATATATATATATATATATATATATATATCATAAAATTATCTTATTATCCTGTTTTGTATAAGCCTATTCTGCCTATTCTGTATAAGCCTATTATGTCGTGTTAATGCACATGTGCATTAACACACATAACTTGTCGACAGTCATAATTCACTAGTAAAAACCCTATCATTTACCAAATCAACTTCTGTGTTGCCAAGCATATCCAACATTATGCACATAACATCATTATTTATTAAAAAAAAATACATAAAACAACACATCAGTACCACATTACACATAGTTCATCACAACATTAGCCCTTCTGTTCACTCAAAAATCATATATATACCACGATTTTCAATAATTCATTTATGAAACAACTTTTTAAATGTAATAACCACATAATAACATGTCTGAATCGATGGTTGATAGTTGTTTTGTCATATACGACTACAAAACAAGGTGTATGAACTTACAATTTCACGGAACGGTGCAACAGAGGATCGATAGTCCGTTAGACTGGAATACGAATGTGCAATCGGTGATTATGTTGTTAATGCACTGATATCGACTAATTTTGATGACAAATACATGATGAATTATAAGATCGAGATGATGAATTTTGGGGGATTTGGAGTGTGACGTGAACTGAGATAACGAATTGTAGAGATTGGATCCGGATGTGAACTGAATAAAATGATGGTTTAATCTGATGTTTGAAGTCCAGGAGGATGAGGAGGCAGCTGATTTAATTTTTATTATGTATTTACAATAATGTCATGTGTTCACATTGGTTCTCGCGGTTCTCGCAATAAAGGTGGTTCTCGCATGAACCCTACCCTATATATATATATGTGTGTGTGTGTGTGTATGTGATTTTTTTTATTTTGTAATAAAAGAAAGGGGTAAATAAGTAATTTCAGGTGGACTTAAAGAAGAAAACTAACCCCCATCCACTTCAGAGATCATCTGAGTAACAAAAAGTAAACCACAGGGAGCGTCGGTGTAATTTCCAAAAGTTTGGGACTATAGGTGTTACTTTACAAAAACACAGAGACTATCCGGGCATTTTACTCTTTTAACATACAATCAGGTGGGTAAAACTAATTTCTGACAATCTGCTCAAATTAATATTTTTATGCAAAACAAACTTTTTTAACTTTTCAATACACTTTAATGCATTGAAGGTGCATGTTTACAAACTAATAAGATTTAAGGGTATTGATATTTTTTTAATTTCTTTGGCAAGGTTTCGCCTCCATAACTTTGTAGCATTAGACTGGTCTGCAAAATAGTTATACATTTTTTTAAATTAAATTTTAGTCAACGCATGAGATAAAATTAACTTATTTACATGGTTGTTGATGATGATTAAATTTAGAAAAATAAAAATAAAACAGAAGATCAAAACTATGAGTAAGTTACAATTTTGGGAAACTTATTTAAACTAATTGCAATGCTTCCATTTTGTTCTATTCTGTATCCACCAAAGTGAATTTTATTTTATGCCCTAAACTATCTTGTGAGTAGGGGTAAAAATAAGTTTAAAAATCATATGTATTTGCCCATCCAGATTTTCCAGCATGTCAACATAAACATTGTCTCCCACACTTTCTTTTTAAGCTTGTTTACCATTTGGTTTACAGCGTACCTCATCATTTAAGAATCCGTTTCGACATGAGTTCGGAACTGGAACTGCAACCACGCATGGATCTGCCACCAAATAGATCTTTGGTTACACGTACTCCTCTTCTAACTAACGCCAATCTTGTGGAGATCACTTATACAGACTCACGCCAAGCACACATATTTACTTTGGGAACTGCCGAGTTGTATCAGATCAAAGGTTTTGGAAAAAAATTGTAGCTAAAGTTTTTGGTTCGGAAAAATGGGTTAAACAAAATGTTATTTGTCGGATATAAACCAATGTTATCATATATAAAAAGCAACCTTTACCCATATTCTAATTCTAAATAACAAATAAATAAATACAATTCACTGGACTCATTTGTTAACTGCAACCGCTTCCCCGATACCTTATCGCCGAATTCATTGACATCTCCAAATCCCTTTCTAGCACTCAAATCCGATGGGCCAAAGGGTACCTGCTAAACACCCGAACAATCTGAATCAACAACGAAATCCACATAAAACGAAGATGCCAACAAAGAAAGATCAAGATCCTTATAAGCCAACCTTACCGGTTAACAAACACTTAGAAATAAAACCGATTCAATGACAAACTCTATATCACAAAAATGCAATCTAACAAAATACGTCACACCGTGATCCGAATCAACCGAAAACCCCCTTGTCACATTAAACACAGAATCTATACTCAGATTGCTTCTACTTTTCTTGAGCAGTCATATAAAAATTATCAGGAGCCACTTCTTTAAAAGCACCCCTTTTTGATAATTTAGTACATGTGCAGATGATTTTATAGATAAAAACTCTTCATCAGCAACCCAATATCTTCAACGGGTGTCATTAGAAGGCATTAGCTTTAAAGCACCAACATTAATTCTATAAAAAGTTTCCAACATCTGAGACAGACGAAAACTATTAAAATTTTGAATTCCTTCAAAGTTAATTAACTTGATTCGCTAACCAACTATGAACCCCTAAAAAATAAATCATAAATCCCCAACAAATCAATAAAAACTGAATAAACTTTCAACTTTTACCCAAATAATTGAACAACCCCCCCCCCCCCAAAAAAAAAAACAATAACATAGTTTAACGAATCAATAACCTCTCTCCGAGATCAGAGTTTTGACGGAACTTCAAACGACAAATTGAATATCAATTCTTTGATTCGGGTATCGATACCAATATGAAGAAGAGGACGTTGTTTTCAAATGGTGCCTTAAATTCTTCTCTTTTTGGATAATTGCCAAATCTTAATTTCTAGACCGACGTTTTAGATAAAATCGAACATGTTTAATTCCTATATTGTTTGTAGAACAAACTTACTGTCAATTCACGTACGAAACAGATATGCATATTTGAGTGTGTTCAGGATTAAGGTTGCTTTTTACAGATCCTTGGTTCCAAGATTCAAACAAAGAACAAAAATCTGATCATATCCCCTGTTTTGGGCATCAAAACTCAGAAACAAATTTTATGAAAAAATCAATAGCAGTGACACTAATTGCTCATTCGATGTATTTGATCAATTTAAGACCAGAACAATTAGCGAAGAACCAAATCATTGAGTATCGATTTCCGTTCCAAGAATACAATTCGCAGTTTTGATCTGGATATATAATTTGCATTTCGAGCGAAGAGGTGCGTGCGATGGGTGGAAACCGTGGGATTGGTGTCCTATGAAAATAGGCACTGATTCATAAAAAGAATTCCATATCTGGCCGTTGCTTACTTTTGTTGTAAGTTGACGGTGTTTTTTTTTGTGATGCAACGTATAATTTTATTGACGCAACGGTTGTGTGTGGTAGGAAATTTGGTTGGTGAATGTATAAGGATACAATACTTCCATACCTTTTATGTCTGCGCCGCGCAGACCACGCGTAGACCTTTGGGTCTGCAGTCTGTTTGTTTTTTTGGAGAGATTTCACTTAAAAAGCTCTTCTATAGCTCTTTCTCACGCAGATCTGGACCAACCTCTTCAAAACACTTCTCTCTTTCAAAACACATGCACATCTTCAAACCTCAAACCCTAGCACCCATCTCCACTTCCAGCCGACCTCACCTCCTCCGCCACCCCTCCACCTCCGCCACCCCTCCAATCGTTCACCATCTCCACTTCCAGCCACCGTCAACCTTCTCCATTGTTGTTCACCTCCTCTGTCGTCGACCTTTTCCACCATCGTTCACCATCTCCACTTCCAGCCGACTTCGCATTACTCATGTATGAATCATATCTCATTTTTTAGATGTTCATTATTCTGTTCTTTCTTGTGTCTTTGTTAGGTGCTGTTTGTTCTTGATGATTTTTATACACAGTACATTGCTTGTGAAAGATGAAATTAGGTCTTGATGATTTTTAAACACGGTAATTAGGTCTTCAAATTTAGGTGACTTCTAATTTATTAGGTGTTGTTTGTTCTTGATGATTTTTAAACACAGTACATGTTCATTTATTAGGAAACTATGGTGTCGTTTGTTGTTTGTTTAACTATTGATGTAAAACGGGGAGGGGAAATTACCATATTAGACATCATGTACCTGTCATGTGAGTAATAATTAACCTACCATTCGATCGACCAGGCTGTTCGACCCATCACTACTTATTTCCATTTTACGTATTGCTCATCGTTATGCTATCGAACTATTCAGGCTAACCCTACTCCCAAGCGCTCCCTTCAATTCATCAATCAACCACTGTGAGTATACTCGAACCCTTTTTGCTTTAGCACTTTTAGGAGTTACATACGTTACTTATCAAAATCACAATCGATCACACTACTCAATACTTTATGCGCTAACCGTTCTGCATGTATTACGTGACTAAATGAATGCTTGTTGTTATGTTTACACGTGGAATGCTGTCTACCTGCCTTAATGACGTAGTACTATAGTTTGGACTTAGCACCCGTTCACACGGGGGTTGTTAAGGACAATTACTTGCATGGATTACGGTGGTAATCATGTATTGCGAACTGTCTCGGACATGTAACAACTCTCGTTAAATTTTAAATAATTAGGATAGTAATTAGCTATTAAGAAAACCCTAATTGAGACACCCAAGTAATTCTGCACTAACCCTAGAATTTCCAGAGCAATCAGAATCAGGATCAGGGGCCCTAAAACTCAGAGGGGGCAAAACCCTAATAACGATTATCTTCATAACTTATTATAAAATTCGAAATTTATAAAACCATCGACACAGCAAGCCTACCTGCACGAAGGGCTACCCTATGAAAATAGGGTGGTCACTCGCGTAGCGCGACGGCTAAGGGGGTACCCCTCGCGCTACGCGACGGTGTCAAAAATTCAGTATAAATAGCAGGGGTTGGGACTTGAATTTTGGCATTTGAACGACGTAAATCGGAGTTACATAGGCCGAGTTATAAGCAAAACAGTCCACACACACACACAATTATCGAATCGCTGCCGCAAAACAGGGTAATTAGTCGATCACTATTACGATTCAGTTTCCGGGATCAATATACCCAAAGAATATCTAAGTGCCGCCACATTGGGCTATGCTTTATCGTTGTCGATAATTCGATAATGAGCCGAAGCATTGTACTTTGTCGTTGTCGATAATTCGATATACGAGTTGAAGTACTATACTTTATCGTTTGTCATTTTGATAAATGAGCCGAAGTATTGCACTTGGACATTCATTGTCACAATTGATCTCGGAGAATTATCATAATCGTTGTATTGATCACTAATCCTGTTTTGTGTGCTTTATTGTGAAATTAGGTTAACAGGGATTAAATCTAAATTCTACCAACACTAAATCTGCAATGTGAGTTATTCTCTTTTTATAAATTCTTTTATCACAGTTTGTGACTGTTTACAATACTCCAAATTATTTTCAGAATTATAACTTACAGTGATTAAGTTTATGTGAATCACCAAATTACAGCCGGTATGTGGGGTATTGTATACATTACTTGATAATCGTCACCATTGGGGCAGCCATTGGGTGATATGACCATAATCACAGATACCATTGGACGTATGGGCCAATGGATCGAGTGGTAAAGTACTGTGGGTAGTTGGTTGATATCAGGATACATTGTAAAAGATCTTATCACTGTGAATTATAACAAATATGTCATTTGCAGAAACTAGAATAATTCACTCAGTATTTCCCCGCTGACAAAATCTTTTTCAAACCTATTTCAGGTGATCTGCTGTAATTCAGGAAAAATGCAGGGGAAGCATTTCAAGCTTAAGATAGTGGCTCGATATAAAATAAAGAAATGTGTTTATTACTAAAAACTTATATTGTAAATTACCCGGGGTTTTAACCCGAATTGTAAAATAAAAATAATCGGGAAAAATTTTAACTTAGCCGATCCTGTGCAATAAATTTTCCGCTGCTAAACTCACAATAAACAGATTACCGCAGACTTTCTGTCCCACGGGTCCTGAACGGGTCAAACCGGGTCGGGGACCGTGACAGGACAGTCAACCCGCAGTCATTGGTATCGATAGATCCATGTCGATAATTAACATGCTTCGTTTTCCTCTGTGTACGTGTTGGTTATGCGTAAACTATTTCGAACTCTATATGCTATTATCAAACTTGTATGCTCACCTTTACATTATATGTATTGACTTTATTTTAACGTATGTGACAGGTGTTTACTTGCTAGGGAAGCGAGGCTAGAATAAGGATCTAGAGCCCCCCAACAAATAGTTGTCTGTCAGGATCAAGCTAGGGGTCTTTAGAAACAAACAAACAATATTTATGTTTAAATTTAAATCTGAGTTGTCGGAACAGAATATTTGACTGGTTGTTATCTGTAATAATTTGTTTTACTGTTTGGGATACGGTATGGGACGTATCATTTAAACTAAATGGTAATGATAGTTGTTGTGGAAACTTCTGGACAATCTGTTTCGCTCAGTGCCATGCCCCGATGATTCCGCCATCGGTTGGGGTGTGACAGATTGGTATCAGAGCCATAACTATAGGGAATTAGGCTGGACATGACCTAGTCCGGGTCGCTGTCTTAGAAACCTAGACTATCGTTAGAAACCAGCAGACCAAGTTTATGTGTTACCTATCGCCATTTCCTGCACTGTCACTGCACTCGAATTTTCAAATAAAGTCAAGCGATTTAGTCGAGATTAGGTATGAAAACCGCAAACTCCCGACTAAATTACTTGATTAATGCCAATTTTATCAAATTATCTATGTTTTCCCTATTATTTTCAATAACAAACGAGGAAAATTATACCAAATCAGGAGTGAAATCCATATTTTGATGAATAATCTCCTCAAATTCTACTAAAACAAGGAAGAAATTGCTAAGCCAGGGGTGAAACCCTAACCTAGGCAGTTTATTCCAAACTTTGTGTATCTCACCAAAGCCTCGATGGACTCCAACGACCTGAACTCACGAGTATGACCTAGGGAATACATGTTGAATGCCCAAGAATCAAGGTAGAAAACGCAAACCCGAAAGTCGAAACGTGACGACAAGTCTACTGCGAATAGTCGAATCGCTTTGGGTAGTCGATGTCTAATAGCCGCAGACAATCTATTTCACGATTTTATGTGTTTCGATTCTGAGCCCGCAACCGCAGACTCTGATCAATTTGTCGATTTTATGTGATTTATGTGTATTTGCCTGTTTATGTGTTTAGTTTGATGTTCGCTCGATTCTTGCCATCACTTTGATCGACACCCACGACTCACATTGCTATTCTATATCAAAACGCTAACAAGTCGCTGCAATTCTAGACGATACAATGCTACGATATATGCTATACCATACTCGGCATGCTACACGATTATACTATGCTACTCGATGTGCGATACGAACGACGCGCGAACTTTGAATGATAGGTTTCTGTATTCTGAAGCTTTTCAGAACCTCAATCTGTACCCAGTAAATATTGAAGTTTCTCATGAATTTACGGGATACGTTGCTGATGTGGATGAACCTGTAGAACTCCCTACTCCACCAGTAACCAAACCAAAAAGAAGGCCAAAGAAAAATTATGTATGGGGAAGTCGTATACGTAAGAGAAGGACAGTTACAAAAACTCCTAAAACTAGTAAACCCTTAGACAAAGGAAAAGCAATTATAATTCAGGAAAACCCTAATCCACAAGAACAGGAAACTGACGTTAATGAGGTTAGGCAAATGGAGGAGCAGTTCGAACAGTACTCTCAGGAAATAGCAATAGAAGTAGGAAAAGATTCTAACCCAACTCAGGTAGAAGTCGGAGAGAGTTCTAATCAAACCAGGGGAGCTACTTTTCAGGATCAAATAGATATATTACTAGGAAAGTGTGAAACTATGCAACCTATCAACTCAGGTATCTTTACCTATCCTGTTGAAAATCCAATACCGATGAACCTTACACCAACAATCACTGAACCAATAGTCCATGACCAACCTATAGAACCAGAAGAATGGTGGACTAACGATTGGCAATTCCAAAACATTGTCAACAGTCCTTACTCGTTTCTTCCACAATTCGACCCAGAACCCCTACCTAATCCACCGATGAGCAATGAAAACCTGGCTGAACTTCGCCACTTTGGTGAAGAGTTAATGGATGCAGGGAATAGAATTAGGGAAATAGGGGGACAGATTGCCTGGAAATACGACGAGAGGGAATTCCGTTTCTGAGATGACGAATAGAAGGATGGTGGAATTATTCCTGTATAATAGTAAAAGTAAATAGTGAAACCAGTTGTAACATAACAAATAAAACATTGTAAAATATCGGTGTGTATTGATGCATACTATACTGATATAAAATGCAATCGAGAAATCGATAATTTTGGCTTTATGTGTTATAATTTGTTTAAATGATTTATTGTTAATTGCTAATTGTTCATAATAACTTATCATCAGATGGCAAATAACGATAACGAACCAGTAAATGAAGTTAATCACTCGGAGCAACAACCAGAAGATCAATATATGACTAAACAAGATATAGAAAATATGGTTGCCCAAGGAATAGCCAACGCAATTCCAATGTTCGTTGCTGCTATGAAAAATCCAAGTAATCCGCAACATATTGTACCTAGCAAACATACTACTGAAGATAATTTCAGTAATAGCATCAACGGGGGCAATAACCATATAAATCATAACAATGAATCTCAGCACGCCCAGCGCCCTAAGAAGCGAAAGTCTGCAACGCCTGGTTGCACTTTCAAAGAATTTCTTGCTTGTAAACCCGCCGAATTTGCAGGCAACGAAGGAGCAACTGCAACGCTGCGATGGTTGGAGAAAACCGAAGCAGTAATTGCAATAAGTAAATGTGCTGAGGAAGATCAAGTCATGTATGCCTCAAACCTATTTAAGGAAGGAGCACTAGAATGGTGGAACACGGTGCTACAGGCAAAAGGAAGACGGGTGGCTTATGCTATGACCTGGGAAGAATTTAAGAATCTTGTTGAAAGGAAATTTTGTCCTGAGTATGAAAAGGAACAAATGGCAAATAAATTCCTAAATCATCGAATGACCGGGGTAGATTGTCGTGGTTATACTTCAACATTCTTCGAATATGCGAGAGTAGTACCTAACTTGGCTTCGCCAGAACCGGTACTCATTTCTCGATATATTTGGGGATTAATTAGCGAAATTCGCAATATCGTTAAAGCTGCAAGACCTCGCACTATTGACGATGCAGTAGAATTAGCTAATACCCTAACCGACGAACTAATACGCACAAGAGATGAAGATAGGAAGAAAGAATTGGCTCAGAAAATTACCCAAGGATTTAAGGTGGGTAACAGTAATAATTTCAGGAAGAAAGGAGCGAGACAACCTTCCATCCCGCCATTTTGCAGAAATTGCAGAAGGAAGCATTTTGGAAAATGCAATGCAGTTTGTAACTTCTGCAAATCCATAGGACATAATGAAGAAAACTGTAAGAAGAAAACTGTAACTTGTTTTCAGTGTGGAGAAACGGGACATTACAAAACCGAATGTCCTAAACTGAATAAAGTCACTGATAACAAACCTAAGACGGCTGAAGGAACTACTAAGAAGAATGTTAGAGCATTTCAGCTAACTACTCAAGAAGCAGAACTCATTCCGGATGTGATAGCCGGTACGTTTTTAGTCCACAACATCTATGCAAAAGTATTATTTGACTCTGGTGCGAACCAAAGTTTTATAAATACTTCATTCTGTCAGGCTCTTAAGTTACCATTAACTACAGTTAGGCAGATCTTTACAGTCGAAACTGCAGATGGAAATTCCATAGAAATTAATCAGGTTTTGCAAAAAGTAGAAATAGAACTTTCAGGTCATAAGTTTATTGCAAACCTATTACCTATGAAATTAGCTGAGTTTGATGTTGTGTTAGGAATGGATTGGTTAATAGCCAACCATGCTCAAATCATATGTGATAGAAATTCTATAGAAATTCAAGCACCTACGGGAGAGGTAATTAAGATTTCAGGAGATAAACCTCGGAAGCCGTTAAAGTTCATATCAGTAATGAAAGTTGCTAATTATGAACGGAACCAAGGAATAGTATATATGATTTCCATAATCATTTGTACTAAGGGCAAGGAACTCAAGGAAATTCCTATAGTTTCAGAATACCCAGATGTCTTTCCAGAAGATCTACCTGGGTTACCACCAGACAGAGAAGTAGAATTTAGAATTCATCTAATTCCAGGAATTACACCGATAGCCAAGGCACCTTATCGATTAGCTCCTACCGAAATGTTAGAATTGAAAAAGCAATTAGATGAATTACTAAGCAAAGGATTTATACAACCTAGTTCATCCCCTTGGGGTGCACCAGTGTTGTTTGTGAAAAAGAAAGATGGATCAATGAGAATGTGTATTGATTATAGAGAATTGAATAAAGTTACAATTAAGAATCGATACCCATTACCTAGGATTGATGATCTTTTCGATCAATTACAAGGAGCTAGGTATTTCTCTAAGATAGATTTAAGATCTGGATACCATCAATTGAAAGTTCAAGAAGAAGACATACCTAAAACTGCTTTCAGAACTAGGTATGGTCATTATGAGTTTACAGTCATGCCCTTCGGATTAACCAATGCCCCAGCTGCATTCATGGACATGATGAACAGAATCTGTAAACCATATTTGGATAAATTTGTGATCGTATTTATTGACGATATACTTATTTATTCCAAAAGTCAAGCCGAGCATTGTCAGCATTTGCATGCACTCTTAACTTTGTTAAGAAAAGAAAAGTTGTACGCGAAATTTTCGAAATGTGAATTTTGGTTACAAGAAGTGCAATTCTTAGGCCATATGGTGAATCACGAAGGTATTCACGTAGATCCTGCTAAGATCGCAGCAATTACCAACTGGAAGGTTCCACAAACTGCAATGGAAATTAGAAGTTTTATAGGTTTAGCCGGTTATTATAGACGGTTTATTAAGGATTTTTCCAAAATAGCTGTACCATTAACTAAGCTAACCTGTAAAGCCACTAAGTTTGAGTGGGGTCCAAAGCAAGAAGAAGCCTTTAGAATCTTAAAGCAGAAATTAACCAATGCACCAATCCTAGCCTTACCAGAAGGAACAGAAGATTTTGAAGTATACTGTGATGCTTCAAAATTAGGATATGGATGTGTGTTGATGCAACGCAAGAAGGTAATTGCGTATGCCTCCAGACAGTTGAAAAAGCACGAAGAAAACTATACGACTCATGATTTAGAACTAGGAGCCATAATTTTTGCCCTTAAGATTTGGAGACATTATCTGTATGGAAGTAAATTTACTGTTTATACAGATCATAAGAGTTTAAGGTATATATTCGGGCAAAAAGAGTTAAACATGAGACAAAGGAGATGGATGGAAGTCCTGAGTGATTACGACTGTGATATTCAATATCACGAAGGAAAGGCCAATGTAGTAGCAGATGCCTTAAGTCGTAAATTCCATGAAAAGCAAAAGCGAGTCCGTGCTCTTAGAATAAATCTACAAGTAGATTTACGGGAACAAGTGAAAGAAATCCAGAAAACGGCAATCAAGAACGATACCGAAGGAATGAAAGGTTACCTAAAAGAATTAAAACAAGGAAATGATGGAATTTGGAAATTTCATCAAAACAGAATTTGGGTACCTAAACAAGGAAATTTAAGATCGAAAATCTTAGAAGAAGCTCATAAATCTAGGTATACTGTACACCCAGGAAATAATAAGATGTACCAAGATTTAAGGAAACATTTCTGGTGGATAGGAATGAAAAAGGACATAGCTGAATATGTATCTAAGTGTTTAACTTGTTCACAAGTTAAAGCTGAACACCAGAAACCTTCAGGCTTACTGCAACAATTAGAAATGCCTGTATGGAAATGGGAACTTATAACAATGGACTTTGTTACTAAGTTACCCACAACCAGAAAAGGTAATGATGCTATTTGGGTAATCGTGGACCGATTAACCAAATCAGCTCATTTTCTACCAATCAAGGAAACCTTTAGCATGGAAAGATTAGCCAAGCTATATGTGGATGAAATAGTATCCTTACATGGAGTTCCACTCTCCATTGTATCAGATAGAGATAGTCGTTTCACTTCCCGATTTTGGACAAGTTTCCAAGAATCCATGGGAACTCGACTTAATCTTAGTACTGCATATCATCCACAGACCGACGGACAAAGTGAAAGGACAATCCAAACTCTGGAAGACATGCTCAGAGCATGTGTAATTGACTTTGGAGGTAATTGGGATAACCATTTACCATTAATTGAATTCTCCTATAACAATAGTTATCATTCAAGTATCGAAGCTGCACCATTCGAAGCACTGTACGGACGTAAGTGCAGAACTCCAGTATGTTGGGCAGAAATCGGAGAAAGTCAATTATCAGGTCCAGAAATTGTACAAGAAACTACGGACAAGATAACTCAGATCAAGGAAAGACTGAAAATAGCAAGAGATCGTCAAAAGAGTTATGCAGATAATCGTCGCAAACCCCTTGAATTCCAAGTAGGAGACAAAGTACTTCTGAAAGTATCTCCTTGGAAAGGTATTGTAAGATTCGGTAAGAAAGGGAAACTGAGTCCCCGATATGTTGGACCATTTCCAGTAATTCAACGAATCGGGCCAGTTGCCTATCGCTTACAGCTACCAGAAGAACTAGCTGGAGTACATGATGTATTTCATGTATCCAATCTCAAGAAATGTTTATCAGATGAATCTCTGGTAGTACCTCTTCAAGACATAGAGGTAAATGAGAAGCTGAAATTCATAGAAAAACCTTTACAAATAGAAGACAGGAAAATCAAGTTTCTCAAACACAAACGACTGGTATTAGTCAAAGTCAAATGGAATTCAAAAAGAGGACCAGAATACACTTGGGAGCTGGAATCAGAAATGAAACGCAAATATCCTCATCTATTCCAGTAAATCTCGAGGACGAGATTCTTCCTAAGGTGGGGAGGATGTAACAACTCTCGTTAAATTTTAAATAATTAGGATAGTAATTAGCTATTAAGAAAACCCTAATTGAGACACCTAAGTAATTCTGCACTAACCCTAGAATTTCCAGAGCAATCAGAATCAGGATCAGGGGCCCTAAAACTCAGAGGGGGCAAAACCCTAATAACGATTATCTTCATAACTTATTATAAAATTCGAAATTTATAAAACCATCGACACAGCAAGCCTACCTGCACGAAGGGCTACCCTATGAAAATAGGGTGGTCACTCGCGTAGCGCGACGGCTAAGGGGGTACCCCTCGCGCTACGCGACGGTGTCAAAAATTCAGTATAAATAGCAGGGGTTGGGACTTGAATTTTGGCATTTGAACGACGTAAATCGGAGTTACATAGGCCGAGTTATAAGCAAAACAGTCCACACACACACACAATTATCGAATCGCTGCCGCAAAACAGGGTAATTAGTCGATCACTATTACGATTCAGTTTCCGGGATCAATATACCCAAAGAATATCTAAGTGCCGCCACATTGGGCTATGCTTTATCGTTGTCGATAATTCGATAATGAGCCGAAGCATTGTACTTTGTCGTTGTCGATAATTCGATATACGAGTTGAAGTACTATACTTTATCGTTTGTCATTTTGATAAATGAGCCGAAGTATTGCACTTGGACATTCATTGTCACAATTGATCTCGGAGAATTATCATAATCGTTGTATTGATCACTAATCCTGTTTTGTGTGCTTTATTGTGAAATTAGGTTAACAGGGATTAAATCTAAATTCTACCAACACTAAATCTGCAATGTGAGTTATTCTCTTTTTATAAATTCTTTTATCACAGTTTGTGACTGTTTACAATACTCCAAATTATTTTCAGAATTATAACTTACAGTGATTAAGTTTATGTGAATCACCAAATTACAGCCGGTATGTGGGGTATTGTATACATTACTTGATAATCGTCACCATTGGGGCAGCCATTGGGTGATATGACCATAATCACAGATACCATTGGACGTATGGGCCAATGGATCGAGTGGTAAAGTACTGTGGGTAGTTGGTTGATATCAGGATACATTGTAAAAGATCTTATCACTGTGAATTATAACAAATATGTCATTTGCAGAAACTAGAATAATTCACTCAGTATTTCCCCGCTGACAAAATCTTTTTCAAACCTATTTCAGGTGATCTGCTGTAATTCAGGAAAAATGCAGGGGAAGCATTTCAAGCTTAAGATAGTGGCTCGATATAAAATAAAGAAATGTGTTTATTACTAAAAACTTATATTGTAAATTACCCGGGGTTTTAACCCGAATTGTAAAATAAAAATAATCGGGAAAAATTTTAACTTAGCCGATCCTGTGCAATAAATTTTCCGCTGCTAAACTCACAATAAACAGATTACCGCAGACTTTCTGTCCCACGGGTCCTGAACGGGTCAAACCGGGTCGGGGACCGTGACAGGACAGTCAACCCGCAGTCATTGGTATCGATAGATCCATGTCGATAATTAACATGCTTCGTTTTCCTCTGTGTACGTGTTGGTTATGCGTAAACTATTTCGAACTCTATATGCTATTATCAAACTTGTATGCTCACCTTTACATTATATGTATTGACTTTATTTTAACGTATGTGACAGGTGTTTACTTGCTAGGGAAGCGAGGCTAGAATAAGGATCTAGAGCCCCCCAACAAATAGTTGTCTGTCAGGATCAAGCTAGGGGTCTTTAGAAACAAACAAACAATATTTATGTTTAAATTTAAATCTGAGTTGTCGGAACAGAATATTTGACTGGTTGTTATCTGTAATAATTTGTTTTACTGTTTGGGATACGGTATGGGACGTATCATTTAAACTAAATGGTAATGATAGTTGTTGTGGAAACTTCTGGACAATCTGTTTCGCTCAGTGCCATGCCCCGATGATTCCGCCATCGGTTGGGGTGTGACAGATTGGTATCAGAGCCATAACTATAGGGAATTAGGCTGGACATGACCTAGTCCGGGTCGCTGTCTTAGAAACCTAGACTATCGTTAGAAACCAGCAGACCAAGTTTATGTGTTACCTATCGCCATTTCCTGCACTGTCACTGCACTCGAATTTTCAAATAAAGTCAAGCGATTTAGTCGAGATTAGGTATGAAAACCGCAAACTCCCGACTAAATTACTTGATTAATGCCAATTTTATCAAATTATCTATGTTTTCCCTATTATTTTCAATAACAAACGAGGAAAATTATACCAAATCAGGAGTGAAATCCATATTTTGATGAATAATCTCCTCAAATTCTACTAAAACAAGGAAGAAATTGCTAAGCCAGGGGTGAAACCCTAACCTAGGCAGTTTATTCCAAACTTTGTGTATCTCACCAAAGCCTCGATGGACTCCAACGACCTGAACTCACGAGTATGACCTAGGGAATACATGTTGAATGCCCAAGAATCAAGGTAGAAAACGCAAACCCGAAAGTCGAAACGTGACGACAAGTCTACTGCGAATAGTCGAATCGCTTTGGGTAGTCGATGTCTAATAGCCGCAGACAATCTATTTCACGATTTTATGTGTTTCGATTCTGAGCCCGCAACCGCAGACTCTGATCAATTTGTCGATTTTATGTGATTTATGTGTATTTGCCTGTTTATGTGTTTAGTTTGATGTTCGCTCGATTCTTGCCATCACTTTGATCGACACCCACGACTCACATTGCTATTCTATATCAAAACGCTAACAAGTCGCTGCAATTCTAGACGATACAATGCTACGATATATGCTATACCATACTCGGCATGCTACACGATTATACTATGCTACTCGATGTGCGATACGAACGACGCGCGAACTTTGAATGATAGGTTTCTGTATTCTGACTACCTCTGTGATTGAATAGGAATGTGTTCTGTGTTTACATGTTTCCGTGACCTACGTGCTTATGTGTATTTGTGTTTCTGTGCTATATGTGCTTCTGTGCTTACATGGATCGATGACTATGTGCTTATGTAATTTCGTGATGCATATTCGACGTGTTTCTAAGCTTTAGTAAGTAATAGACGAGTGAGGTGAGATTCGATCTGTTGTGCCTGAAACCTACGACGATGTCTATTGCAGACCATGTCGTCATCTAGACGCCGAACCCCTCTTACACGCCAAGAAAAGAGAGACAAGCGTCTCGCTGAGATCATCGCCAAGCAAGTGGCTAAAGCTGTGAGCGAGGTGTATGAAAACGTCAGCAAATCGTCCGAAGAGTCGCGAACCAATGCTCCTAAGGATGCCAACAAGACTGTCTTCAGCTTCAAACAGTTTAAAGCATGCGGCCCTAAAGAGTTTACCAGAGAAGATGGCCCTACCGCCATGTTTCAATGGTTTGATTCAGTTGAAGTCACTCTGCGCCAAAGCGGCTGTCCTGCGAATCTCCGCACCCTCAGTGCTACAGGCGTCTTCCAGTCCCGAGCTCTAGACTGGTGGACGGCCGAACGAAACAAGCGCGGAAACGATGCAGCTTATGAGCTGACTTGGGAAGAGCTGAAGGCCATTATGATGGACGAATTCTGCCCTCCCCATGAACGCCAAAAGCTGGAGGACGAGTTTCGGAATATCAGGCAGAAAGATGGAGACACCGCTGCTTTAACTGCCCGCTTCAAGCAGCTTAGCATCATCTGTCCAGACCAAGTCAAGACGCCAGACATGGCCATCAAGAAGTATATCCGAGCTCTGCCCGATTGTGTAGCCGATTTTGTTCACGCCGCCAAGACCTCATCGATTGAAGAGACCTACCTACTTGCCGCTGAGATCAATGACAAGCGGGTAAAGTCTGGTTTTTGGGACAAGCATACCAAGTCTCTGCATCAAGCCACCACAGCAGCAACCACCGACTCATCTGCTCAACCCTCCAAGTCATCAAGAAGAAAGAAGAAGCACAACAACAGCTCCAGCAACAAGAACTGTGCTGTGACAACAACTACTGCCTCTCTACAAGCCGTACCGGCTCAGCAGCAGCCAAGCGCGCTTACACAGGTCCCCACCCGCTATGCCCGACATGCTCATATCATCATCCGATGGGACTCGCCTGTCGTTTCTGCGCCCACTGCAACCTATACGGGCATTTCACTGCGAACTATCGCTATGGTCCCCGTCAAGCCTCAGTTCAAGCCACCGCTCATCAAGCTCTACTCCCAGCCCCGCAAGGCGAAACTGCAGCTCAAGCACCCGCGATCAATGCTCGAGTCTGCTTTGCATGTGGTGATCCGAACCACTTTGCAAACATGTGCCCAAACAGGGTGGTGAAACAAGAGCCCCAACAGTAACAGCAGCCATAGCAACAGCAGCAAGCAGCCCGTGCCCGCACCTTCAACATCAACGCCCGTCAGGCTCAGGCTGACAACAACGTGGTTAATGGCACGTTCCTTGTGAAAGGTATTTATGCATCATGTTTGTTTGATACTGGAGCCGATTACTGCTTTGTGTCGTTTGAATTCGAGAAGCTCCTTAGTCGTAAGCGCTCTTATCTTCCCTCGTCATTCGAAGTCGAAGTCGCTACTGGAAGAACTGTCGTCGTTAACTATGTTCTCCGTGATTATACTCTCGAGCTCAACAATCACATTTTCCCAATCGACCTCATTCCAATGCAATTCGGAAGCTTCGACGTCATAGTAGGCATGGACTTTCTACGCGAAAACCATGCTGAAGTTGTGTGCTTTGATAAAATGATCCGATTCTCGCTTGCAAATGTTGATCTGCTATGTGTGTACGGTGAAACAACTTCGAAAGGTCTCAAGCTCATGTCGTGTATCCAAGCCAGCAAGTATCTCCGCAAGTAATACAGAGCTTTGTTGGCCAACATTGTAGTAGCGGAGAAGGAAAAGAAAAAGAAAGTCGAAGTCAAAGATGTTCCAGTGGTTCGTGAATTTCCTCAGGTATTCCCTGATGATCTTCCTGGACTACCGCCAAGTCGTGATATCGACTTTCGTATTGATCTCATTCCTGGAGCTAACCCTGTTGCCAAAGCCCCTTATCGACTCGCTCCATCCGAAATGCGGGAACTCTCGAACCAACTTCAGGAGTTACTTGAAAAGGCTTTATTCTCCCGAGCACCTCTCCTTGGGGCGCACCAGTCCTTTTCGTTAAAAAGAAGGATGGGTCGTTCAGGATGTGCATCGACTATCGGGAGTTGAATAAGTTAACCATCAAGAACCGTTACCCTTTGCCTCGAATCGATGATTTATTTGATCAGCTGCAAGGTGCTAAGTGTTTCTCAAAGATTGATCTACGTTCAGGCTATCATCAATTGCGGATTCAAGAGGAAGACATCCCCAAAACCGCTTTCCGAACTCGATACAGTCACTATGAATTCGTTGTTATGCCTTTTGGTTTAACCAACGCACCCGCGGTTTTCATGGATCTGATGAATCGCGTGTGTAAGCCATTTCTAGACCGTTTCGTCATCGTGTTCATCGACGATGTCTTGATCTATTCTAAGTCGAAAGCCGAACACGCGCAACATCTACGTTTGGTTCTCGAGTTAATTCAGGGGAACCAACTCTATGCCAAGTTCTCCAAATGTGAATTTTGGCTGAAGGAGGTTCAGTTTCTAGGTCACATCGTGAATAGCCAAGGCATTCATGTCGATCCCACGAAGATTGAAGCAGTTAAGAGCTGGATTACGCCTAAGAACCCGTCTAAGTTCGTTCTTTTCTCGAACTAGCGGGCTATTATCGACGATTTATCGAAGGATTCTCTAAGATCGCTGTGCCGCTTACCGCTCTTACTCATAAAGACAAGTCTTTTGTTTGGGGAACTGTACAAGAGACTGCCTTTCAAACCCTCAAGCATATGCTTTGCAATGCCCCTGTTCTCACACTGCCCGACGGAAGCAACGATTTCATTGTCTACTGTGATGCTTCCAACCTTGGTCTCGGTTGTGTCCTCATGCAGCGGGACAAGATTATAGTTTACGCATCTCGTCAACTCAAAATCCACGAGAAGAACTATACAACCCATGACCTCGAGCTAGGCGCGGTTGTCTTTGCATTGAAGATCTGGCGACACTACCTGTAGGGTACCAAGTGTACGATCTTCACCAATCACAGGAGTTTACAACACATCTTTAATCAGAGGGAACTTAATATGCGTCAACGCCGATGGGTGGAACTTCTTAACGATTACGACTGTGAGATTCGTTATCACTCAGGCAAAGCAAATGTTGTTGCCGACGCGCTCAGCAGACGGAGTTACATGCTCAGCATTCGCAATACCCAAGCCCAGCATAATCTCGAAACCCTCATCCGCGAAGCCCAGCATGCTTGTTTTAATGAACGCACCTTGAAGAAAGAGAGAATCTATCGAGATGGAGCTCAGCTTGTAAGCAAAGCGAACGGGATTTTCTACTATCTGGACCGAATATGGATCCATAGGTGAACCGAATTGCGAAAGATAATAATAATGACCGAAGCCCACAAATCCCGATACTCTATTCATCCTGGCGCTGATAAAATGTTCCAGGATCTTCGCTACAAGTCTTGGTGGCCGGGCATGAAACGGGATATCGCTCTCTATGTTGGAGGATGCCTGACTTGTGCAAGAGTTAAGGCTGAACATCAGCGACCTTCTGGCTTACTCGAACAACCTCCAATCCCCATATGGAAGTGGGAGAGTATAGCTATGGATTTCATAACCAAACTTCCGCCCACGCCATCAGGTCACGACAGTATCTGGGTCATAGTTGATCGTCTAACCAAATCAGCCCACTTTTTGCCAATACGGGAAGACTACAAGGTAGAACGACTAGCCCGAATCTACACCGACGAGATCATTTGTAATCATGGTACGCCTCGTGACATCATTTCAGATCGTGACCCTCGGTTTACTTCGAGATTGTGGGAAACGTTTCAAGCAGCTCTTGGTACGTCGCTTAACCTAAGTACCGCATTCCATCCTCAAACCGACGGACAGACTGAAAGAACGATCCGTACTCTTGAAGACATGCTCCGTGCGTGTGTCATAGACTTCGGTGATAGTTGGAGCAAACACCTGCCATTAGTCGAATTCTCGTACAATAATAGTTATCATGCTAACATTCAAATAGCACCATTCGAGGCCTTATATGGGAGAAGATGTCGATCGCCAATTGTATGGCACAAGATCGGTCACTCACAATTAACCGGTCCCGAGCTTCTACAAGAAATGACTGACAAAATCCTCCATATTCGAGACAACTTGGTTAAAGCTCGTGATAGATAGAAAAGTTACGCCGATAGAAGACGCATGCCCCTTGAATTTGACGTTGGCGACTACGTACTCCTAAAGGTAACACCTTGGAAGGGTGTGGTCAGATTCGGCAAGAAAGGGAAACTAGCGCCACGTTATGTGGGACCTTTTAAGATTCTGGAAAGGATCAGAAAAGTCGCCTACGGACTCGAACTACCGGAGGAACTTAGTAACGTCCACCCGACTCTCCATGTGTCAAACCTCCGAAAATGCCTAGCTGACCATGATTTAATCGTACCGCTCGACGATCTTCAAGTAAACAAAACACTACATTTCGTGGAAAAGCCTGTCGAGATCATGGATCGCCAAACCAAGCAACTCAGACGCTCGCGCATCCCTATCGTAAAAGTCCGATGGGAAGGCAAACGAGGCGCGGAGTTCACTTGGGAACTCGAAAGCGACATGAAGGCCAAGTACCCACAGTTGTTTAAATAAAGATCTAAAGCGTCAAATTGGTAAAATAACTCACGGTGTTGCGCAGCTTCGAGCCTAATTTCGGGACGAAATTCCCTAAACAAGGGGAGGCTGTAACACCCCGTGTTTTCGAATGTCAAAGTCAAAGTTTGACTTCTTAGTCTATTTTCATAATTTGTATTATGTGGAGTAAGTGTTATCTAATCAGAATGATCGAATGTTTAATCAATACGACCGATTTACGACTGTGAATAGTAGGAAGTAACAATGCGATAAAGTTAATCAATCAATAATAAAGATTAATCGAATCACCATCGAACTCGAGACTCGAATTTACGAATCTGGTATTATATTACTTGTGTGTGTGCCTTATGTGTTACCTGTGCGTGTTTACCTAATGTTCTATGTGGTATTCAATCGAATCAATCGAAACTCGAAACTCAGATCAAATGCAATTGAAATCGAATTATGACGAATGGTAACGTAAGGTTATGGTGAAATATAGATGATTGTATGTTAGATATAGTAGTTGGGACCAAAAGTAATTTGACTAGGAACTCTATCGTATTCGTGTCATCTTCAATCGAAATCGAAATATTGAAAATTGTCGCGCCAAACACTCAAACCAGGCTGTTGATCGATCAGGCTGTCAGCCGATCGAACAGCCCAGCCGATCGGACAGTCTGTCCGATCGAGCAGGCTGTCCGATCGGGATGCCTGGCCGATCGGCCAGCCCTTTCCCCTTTTGGAGCCTATAAATAGGGTTGTTATTGTCATTCTTTCCACTTTTGGAAACTCTCTGACCGGCCAACTCGTGCTCCTTTTCTTTTCTCAGATTTCTTCCGATTTCGGTAAGTTTTCATCCTAAATCTTGTACTTTCTTGATCAATGCATGCTCCTACACCTTTCTATCTTTCAAATCTTGATTTCTAACCGTGAAATCATCAAGATCTAGGCATTCTAGGATGATGTCATCATGGTGTTCTTCAGGAACATCATGTTTTGGCCTCAATCCACCATGAATAGCTCGGATCTACCCGATTTCCACATAAACAAACTAAGATCTATCACAAATCTAAGCATTTGCATGATGTGAAGGATTGAAAGATGAATTTCAACTTTCTTTCAACTCTTTTACACTCAATGCCTTCAAACCGGTAGAAACGGAGCTTGAGCCAACTCGCTAGTCATCCTAATGGTTGTATGGTTCAAGTTCGGATTCTATCTACGAGGTTCACCGATTTCGGGTTAAACGTTAAACCACGATTCCGAACCGTTCACCGGCCGGACTTGGGTGATTCCTGTCCGAGCAGGAGGAACAGGTAAGAACGAGGGTTCCATTGTTAAACTCGTTGTCAAAATACCTCGAAATAACGTCAAGTAATCGGAACATCCAAGTGTTAGACGAACAGGCCGACCAGGTCAGGATGCTGACCGAACGGTTAGGCTGTTCGAACGAACAGTCCAACCAATCGGACATACCAGCCGATCGACCAGGCCAGCCGATCGGCTAGCAAGTGGCCCCACACCTTGACAACTTCATGAAGTATGGTATTGAACGAGGTACTCTTCGATAGAACAGCTGTTTGTCAACATTACTCCTCGGATCATGAGATACTATGCTTCAACACTTAGTCGATTTTCAATTCGTTCGACGTATTGGAATGCCACCCAATAGAGTATGTTGTTCGATCGAGCATGCTGTTCGATCGAGTATGCTGTTCGATCGAGTGACATCCTGCTGAGGACTACTACTGAAGTTCCTAACCGATCGGTTAACCCGGCCGATCGAACAGACCGTTCGATCGATCGACCTGAAAGGTAATAACACTTCAGTGTTCTCAAATACTACAACGAAAACTTCAAAAGTTCAAACCATCATAGACAAACACATCTTACTCAAAGGAAGAAACAATCCACTCGAATAGTCCAACAGATCGAGCCTACCGGCCGATCGAACAGGACTGCTCAAACGGACTTTCCAACCGAACGAACAACCCGTTCGATCGAACCTACCGTTCGATCGACCAGGCTGTTCGACCCATCACTACTTATTTCCATTTTACGTATTGCTCATCGTTATGCTATCGAACTATTCAGGCTAACCCTACTCCCAAGCGCTCCCTTCAATTCATCAATCAACCACTGTGAGTATACTCGAACCCTTTTTGCTTTAGCACTTTTGGGTGTTACATACGTTACTTATCAAAATCACAATCGATCACACTACTCAATACTTTATGCGCTAACCGTTCTGCATGTATTACATGACTAAATGAATGCTTGTTATTATGTTTACACGTGGAATGCTGTCTACCTGCCTTAATGACGTAGTACTATAGTTTGGACTCAGCACCCGTTCACACGGGGGTTGTTAAGGACAATTACTTGCATGGATTACGGTGGTAATCATGTATTGCGAACTGTCTCGGACAGTCAACCCGCAGTCATTGGTATTGATAGATCCATGTCGATAATTAACATGCTTCGTTTTCCTCTGTGTACGTGTTGGTTATGCGTAAACTATTTCGAACTCTATATGCTATTATCAAACTTGTATGCTAACCTTTACATTATATGTATTGACTTTATTTTAACGTATGTGACAGGTGTTTAAGGTGTTTACTTGCTAGGGAAGCGAGGCTAGAATAAGGATCTAGAGCCCCCCAACAAATAGTTGTCTGTCAAGATCAAGCTAGGGGTCTTTAGAAACAAACAAACAATATTTATGTTTAAATTTAAATCTGAGTTGTCGGAACAGAATATTTGACTGGTTGTTATTTGTAATAATTTGTTTTACTGTTTGGGATACGGTATGGGACGTATCATTTAAACTAACTGGTAATGATAGTTGTTGTGGAAACTTCTGGACAATCTGTTTCGCTCAGTGCCATGCCCCGATGATTCCGCCATCGGTTGGGGTGTGACAGGTTAGCCTCAGGGGCCAAAATAGTTAGTTATAGAGACCATGAGGGCACATATGTGAAAAAATCTTATTTTGGGCTAATGTAGTAAAAGTGATATAACCACAGGAGCCAAAAACGTAATTTACTCAATAATAAAGTTACAAGAATGAACATTACTAACGTTAGTTAAAGGAAAATAAATATAAAACTTTAAAGTTTTCGGGTATATATATATCGGGTAAATGGGTATATAATTTCAGGTAATCGGACCGGATATCATCTAATTCCATACCCGTCCCATACTCGCGGAATATTTTTTCCATGCCCAATACCTGTCGGGTAAACCCGCCTCAAATGCTTCAGGTTTCGGGTATTTTTGCCATCTCTACGTGCAGAAGCAGGTGGCTTAGGGTACCACTAACCCTAATTCCGACTACAAATGCTTAAGTCATTTGTATCAAGTTCAATTTTCAAGATAACTACACTAATAAACGAGTAGTAATCAAGACATTACCTGCCAGACTTTGTGAATCCATGGTTTCCTAGAGCTGAAAATCCACCATCAGAGTGTCGGAGGTGGAATTGGGTATCAGAGGAGTTGTGGGAGTCGACGACCGGTGGCTGGTCGGTGGAATGGTGTGTCAGAGGAGTCATGGCAGTCGATCAGTAGCCGGTAGGTGGTGTAGTGCATCAGAGTAGTAGTTGGAGTTGCCGGAGTGTTGGCCGGTCGACGATGTAGTGCTTTGGAGGTGGAGTTGATCGCCAGTGGTCAGTGATGTAGGGGTGGATCATGTCGGAGGCCGATCGTTAGGGTGTCGGAGGTGGAGTAGTGGAGGAATAAAGGTGACGGGTGCAATTGGTTTTTATTGGAAAAACTGGGGATAAGGTTTAGTTGTGAATTGACCAAAATACCCCCATGTTTTTAGATAATTAATGGAAAAAACTAATGACGTTGGCTTGAGGCTCAAAGTGTAGCGAAATGGAAAGCATAAGAACTCAGGTGTCCATTATTTCAAATTATAGGCGCAAGTTGATTTTCACAACATATCACAGGGATGCAAATTGCAGTGTATTGTACTTTTTATTTCATATTTTTCGTTGGGACATATTTATATAGCGCTAGCAAACGAAGAGATGAGTGGTGGCAACGCTTCCGATGTCAGTTCCTGCCAAGATATGCTTAAGGTGTTAAAAAATAGAGATATCTATATTGCTAAAACGATGGATAAGGTAAAAGTGTATTCTATTATGAGTTAATAGGGTTGTCTAAAAAGCTCGTGACTTGGAGTTCGCTCGATATGGCTCGTTTTGAAACTGAGCTAAGCCAACTCAACTCAGCTCGTAACGAGCCGGATTGGTTCGGTTTGGCTCGCTTGGTAGCTCGACCCGGCTTAGCTCGGATTATTTTACGTGTAATATATTTTAATTTTATATACATTATAATATAGGGTGGGAGTTGGCTACAAAGTCTATTTTTCCTACAAAGTGTACAAAGTTATAAAACACCACAATTTCAGCTATAAAACACACTCAAAACGCACACATAACAAAGTGAAGATTACTAAAACGCCATATTTGTGGGTTTTGTGTTGTGTTTTGGATGATAAGGTTTTTATTATTGAATGACAAACATTAATGTGTTTTATGTTGATTATCATGATGTGTTTTATATTCAAAGTTCTATGATAATGTGTTTGAAGTTTTTATGGACTCTTAGGGTTTGGATATTGTGTTTTAGTGATATTCACTCAGTTATTTGTGGGTTTCAAGTGTGTTTTATGGCTGAAATTGTGATGTTTTATGACTTTTGTACACTTTGTAGGAAAAATGGACTTTGTAGCCGAACCCCACCCTTATAATATATTATAAAAAAAACTAATTATTATTTACATGTATTTGGGAGTGTAATCTAATATATATGACATATTTGAAGGTTGATTGCAACACAAATGAACTATTATATTTCGTTGATATTTGAAACTTATTTTGTGTTACTGAACTTGATTTTAGCTTGTAATGTAACATGTTGAACTTATTTTGGATATGTTCTTCTGAACTTGATTTTAACTTGTAATGTAATAGGTTAAAACTTATTTTGTGTTGTTGAACTTGATTTCCAAGCTATGCATCAATTTTGTTTTTAAAATTCGAGCCAAATCAATCCGAGCCCGAGCTTCGATTTTCAGCTCGGTTTCAAAGCCGAGCCCGAACTTACTCTGACTCTGCTCGACTCAACTCATTAAAACCCTAAACCTATGAGTCTCGTTCGAAAATTAAAATCGAAAGAGATTTGTTACTATTAGGCCGCCCGGGGCGGTGCGTTAAACTATCACGGCCACCAACAATAACACGTTATATCCCACCCCGCCTCCAAACGTCCACGCGTTATATTTTCAACGAAATCGATTTTCGTTATTTTCTTCACGCGTGATGGAAATTGTTTTGTGAGTGTAATTGTTGGTTGGGGGGAAATTGTTGGGTGTGATAGAATTCTATGACTAGTGACCACTCCCTCCCCTTGTATATGAAAAAAAAAAAAAAAAAAAAAAACAGAGAAAGAAACAAGTGAAAACACATAACGTAGTTAGTTTGTTGTTTTGAGTTTTGACCGTTCGGTTCATCACTTCATCCCTAATTTCTCAACAAACGCCCACACTCCTCCACATGGGAGGATTCTGAAGTTTTCTTTCTCCTCCACAACGCCAATCCAAGATTCCTCAGGTACCCATCTCTTCCATTCCACCATTCTCTTCTAATTTGGTTACTTCAATCGGTCTTCTAACATAAAGTCATGACTTTAATTACATTACTATCAAAACCCATTGACTATATTTACTTCTTTCTTTTGAACCAATTTAGTTTCTTTTGCAATGATGTTTGCAGAAATGAAGCTTTAGGTTCAATTTTGTGACAACCTAGGTTCTATCACCTGTCTAATAATACTCCCTTTAAATGCTATAGATTTGATCTGGAATGAGAGAATGATTATTGTACAAATAACCCTTTTTTTAGGGATTTTAGCATGAAAATTGTGGGATTTGTTTGTCACTAAAGTTTTTTTTTCTGAGTTATGGGTTTGATTGTTTGTTTTAGAGACTTTGCGTGTTTTCGACAATACTAAGGTAAATTTGGTCATGATTAGTAGGGCTGCAAACGAACTAAACGTTCGAACTGTTCGGCGGGAAGTTCGTTTGTGTTCGTTCGGTTATTAAACAAACGAACACAAACAAGAAATTTGTTCGTTTAGTTAAATGAACTAACATGAACAAAGGCCGTGCCTATTCATTTATGTTCGTGAACGTTAAATATTGTGTTTGTTTGTGTTTGATAGCTTATTAGTGTTTTTAGTTTTTATATTTTATTTAAATACTTCAAGATTCCGACAAATAAAATATTTAATAAGTGTCGCTGTATTATATATTTTGTTCATGAACGCTTGTTTGTGTTCGTTTGTTTCCATTTGTGTTCATGAACATTAGTTTGTACTCATTTGTGCTCATCAACGTTTGTTTTCGTTCATTGCCTAAAATTAACAAACAAACACAAACGAACACGAACAAGTTCATTTCCTTAACAAACGAACACATACATAAGATCTCGTTCGGTAAGCGTTCATGAACAGTTCGTGAAAACATATATTCTGTAACAAACGAACACAAATAAGATCTTGTTCATGTTCGTTCGGTTCGTTTGCAGCCCTAATGATTAGAAGCGGATTCGGAGTGTTGTATTCATGTATTGTACAAGTACCAAAATACTTAGTTGAAGATTTTCTTGTTTATTATGTAGGCTTTCTTTTCGTTAGTTCCTTTGATAGTTGATCGGTTAGGCCGGCTCTATTGATGTAAAAATACGGGCACGAACATCCTACATACTTAGATTGATGATCTTATATTAAGTGTTAGTCATCGGGAAATGTGTAAGTGTGTTCCTACACTTCTACTGACCAAAGGGTTAGATGTTCTAACTGTGAATCAGTAAAACCATCTACTGACTAAGTACTTAGATGTAATATGAGATCAGATGTTTCATTGGCTGACTAGATGTTTCAACAATAAAGAGTCGGATGTTGAATGTTCCACAATTGTTTCAAACTTTTATAAACAGAGACGATTACAGACTAATGGCAGGTAGACGGGCAACAAGCTGCGCCACTACCCCCTTCTGAATAGCAAATACCCTGCTAAACACAAAATTCTGCCCCTTAACATGCACAGTGTTACTGCTTACCACCTGCTGAACCGCTTGAGGAACCGCACCGCGTCAGGGGCGAGAGCGCCAAAGGTATCGAAAGCGAACGGGACGAACACGTGCTGATTCTCGATGCAAGCTTTTTCATGCTTAGCTACTTTGCCCGCCTCCGCCTTGGTTATCGCCTGGCCCGCCACAAACCCGTGGTCCCTTAGCCCAACGAGGGGGGTCACACCTGTCAAATCAACGCACACATGTATCCCTTCTTCCCATCCAAAAACAAGAATGTTAGCGGGCCGTAGGCCGGTAGATCTCCCTTCTAATGGATCGGTCAAGAAGTTCACCAGGGCTTCCTTTTTTGCTGAGATCCCTGCCCGCTTAAGGACATCATGAAACACACCTCGAACTAAATCGTGTCGATATTTAAAGCCCGGTAATTCTTTGCAATGGACTGCATGCTCCCCATTTGGAAGTCCGTAGAACAACATATTGACCTTATAAAATGTTAACATTTGAGCACTACAAGAATTGAGAAAATTTTAAAAATTTGTGTATTTTCTTTTATCTTGTAATTACCTTCCCTTCTCTTGGTAATCAATATCTATTCTCTGTTTTTTTTTTTTTTTTTTTTTTTTTTTTAATAAAAAAAGTTGTATCAAAATTGCAGGTTCCTGCATGGTGCCAGCATCTCTAATGCCATCATGTGGCTGTCCTAATAACCTTTCTACCATTGGATGTTCGAGTACAAAGATCTCATCTGTCGGGTTTTCTTCTGACCGATTAAGAACTTCATTCTCTTTTCGAAAGACATTATATGCTCGGTTTTGGATCTTCCACCTGACACAACCTTTTTTCCTCAAGAATCCTAAGTGAGTTGCTTTATCGATGGGTATCTAAAGTTGCCTTTCCCATATTTAATTGTCGGTTTTTGTGTTGTATAGGAGAAGTATGACATGGCGTATAAGAAGCAACACAGATGGCAGCGGCTTTAATCCCTCATCGACAAATAACAACAGCAACGGTACCAGACTCATAAGGGCAATACAAGCATTTCAGACCAAACTAACTACAAGAATTAAAGAGCTAAGGAAAGATCTTCCGATGAAACTACTATTTTTCTTGACGGGTTTTTATTGTTCAACGGCTTTCGCAACGGTTATAGGGCAAACGGGTGATTGGGATATTCTTTCTGCCGCCTTGGCGGTGGCTGTCGTGGAAGGAATAGGGGCCCTTATGTACACGGATGCGTTTCCTTTATTCAACAAGGTAAAGAACTTAATCACCATGTTCAATTATTGGAAAAGTGGCCTTACTATGGGTCTTTTTCTCGATTCTTTCAAGTACTGAAGATGTCTTGTTGCTCAAGAAATCATCAAAAATGCCATTCATTTTCTGCCCTCCAAGTACAGGATGATCTAAAAGACGACATATTGACGTTGATTCTTTGAAGCGAGTATCTTGTGGCTCAAGAAATCTCGTTGACTATTCTTTTACTTAACAATGTTATATTAGGCGCTCAAGTGCAGCAATGACCAAAAGATAAGATGGCATAGCATGGGATCTATTCTGTTTCGTGGGTTAGCTCAACGCGGTTTGAATGGTACACTGTACTTAACGACAACACTTCAACCCAAAATCCGTTTTGGTCTATAAACCACCCGTTCTGGATTTTCAAATTAAGCCGACGGGCATACGCAACATGATGAAATTGTATGGAAATTAACCTTTGGGTTCATGTAATTAGTAGAAGAAATTAAATTTGAAAGGTGTTGTAGCACATTACTGACCAAACTATACAGATGACTTCTTTGCAGATTTTATTTGTATATATTATACTCATTTATCTTAAAACGCCTAACATCCTCAATAAAACAATATATTCATACATGATTCTGTTTTTTTTTTTTTTTTTTTTTTTTTTAATCACTACAAAATTGGTTTGTTGAATTCAACATGAACAATCACAACTTCAATTCATTGGCAGGTAACTTCATTAAAAACCTACAAAGGACAACATACCGACAAGTGTTAACCAACATGCTTGCTGCCTGCTGATCACCTTCAGTTTCTGAAGTCGTTTCATTTGCTTGTTGGATTTTACGTTTCTGCATCATGTCAATCTGTGCGAGACTTGTCCAACGGCGTTCATCTATAGAACTTAAAGCACGAGACTGATCAACCTTTGCAAAATAGAAATCCCGCTCCTTTTTAGCTGCCGACAGTTCCAGTGCTAGTTTTTGCTCCCTAGTTGCATTCTTATATGCTGTATTACAAGCAGTCGAGATGTCTAGTTAATATTACAAAATCACTGCTTAAATTGTGGTAAAACAGATTATTGTACATGGTTCTACTATTTGATGCGAGTAATCATTGTTGAGAATTTGGTAAAGGACTTAATTATGTTCATACCAATCTCTTCTGTGAGATGATCCCATTTGAATTTACTCAATTGGTGAAGAAGATTAACCATCTGGGTCTTTGTTAAGTCACTAACCATATAACAAAACAATATACAAAGCTAGTAGACTAACACAGAACAGCAAACAGTAAACCTTAAAACAAAGAGTTTGGCAAGTGTAAATATACTGAAAAAAGGGTGTGATCAATGGCTAGTTTTGTAATTTTCTCAATGGGTTTTTTGCCCAAACCCGAGCCAGTTTTTCTACGCACCGGTTTGGTTGGTTTGAAAGAACGATTTTGGTTCGGTGTACGTACAAATTTTAATGTTTTTTTAGACACGACAAATACAACTACCTAAAAGTCAACCTTCATCGATTTATATAGTTTTCAAAACATAAAAGAAAAACTAAATACAAAAAACATAATTCGAAAAATTACTGATATTTATAATGCATTTGTTAATTTTATTTATTGTGTTTATTTGGGTCACCATCGTGTCCGCCATCACAATTATCATTGTCGTCGTCTCCACTACCATCGTCCTTACCTTCACCAGCGCCTATACCCTTGACACCGCCTCGTAATCGTCCCCACCACCTACGCTGTTGTAGCCACCTTCACCGTCACCACTAGACACCATAAAAAATAGTGGATGAACCTATTTTGACACTAATTTCTAAAAAAACTCATTTCGCCCCGACTCTATTTTGATCAGAACCTGTCTCAACCCAACCCAAATCAAATTGATAATTCTTTTTTAAAATAACATTTTTTTACCCAAACTCATTTTACTCCGAACCCGTATTAATATGTCACGTATACCCAACCAAACATGTTTACCATCTTTATAAAGACACATATTAATTATCTGAAAAATCGTTTGTGATGCATGGGTAAATGAAATGAGTGACTGTGCAAGATTGAAAATGGATAGTGTACTATATATATGTAGTTCGGAGGCACATGGTGTGCTGGAAAAGTTAGCGACAGCGAGGGACATTAGGGTTGGCGAGGCTACTACTCTTACTTCACCCTCAAGCAGTGTGGGCTTCTTCATGTTCGGGGTGGCAGATTTGATCAGTTACCACAAGAAAGCGAGAGGTTCGGATAAATGGAGGAAGATAGTTTACTTGGTAGTCCAAACCGTCCTCTGGTGTATATGGTAATATGGAGGAGTAGAAATGAGGCCATCTTCAGAGGTTCCCAGCCCAATCTGGAGCGTATCAAGAACGATATAAGAGCATTGGATTTTCTTCGGTATAAAAACCGGTCAAAATCGTTTAGTTTAACGTGGGAGAAATGGTGTAATTTGTTGGTATCATCGTCATCGGAAACCCAGGACCAATCGGAACGGATGGTATTGTGACCACATACACAATCGGTTTTGAACAACCCACAACAATCACAAGTGTTCATGATGAATTGAACGAAAACAGATTTGCAAGATAATAACTAACCGAATTGAAATACTTGAACAAACTAGAACTTGAATAACAACTTGTAAACACACGTTCGGATTACAAACCAACTGACCGGAGAACAAGAATGTTGGCAGCGGCTTTATAGCAGTGAACAGGCACGTTTCAAGAGTCACAACGTTTCAAATTGAAAGGATACGACGTTTGAGAGATAACCGCTCGGGTAGTTATCCTCCAGGACGTGCCGGTTCATGATGCTTGGCCCAACTCCTTGTTCTTAACCGCTAATACCCTACTGGACTTAATCAAATCTGTTCGACCCATTTACATATGGCCTACGGCCCAAATAACAAACATAAACATAATCATTTGTTTGACCCATAATAAAAACTAGACTAAAAACAAATAAACATAACCGGCCGAGAGGCCCATTGGTTGTAACTCGGATGGACTTGGTTAATCATTACGTTCTTCATTCTCCCCCTTAAACAAGAACATCCGAGTCCTTTGATCACGATCACTCCTTGCGGTTGTTGGTGACCTCGATCTTGACCACCACGTCATCGTCGCTTGAATCGTCGAGCCAACCGCAGTTGTTGCTTGAGCTTTCAGCCATGCCAACTTTCTCTCTTGCACGCTCCTTCTTGATGTAGTCGAAATACCATTCGACCAACTCTAGATAATAGATGTAGGCGACCTTCATCTCGTAAGCGTCATCCGCGTCGTAGCCATATTTCACCGATATATCGCCCCACATGTCTTTCTCCATTATCTCTTCGAACCCACCGTTATGCTTCACGATGCGGTGTAGTAGTATGAGACTGAGATCACGTCCATCAATTAACTCAGGTGGCATCGCCTTCTCACAAACAATCCCTAGAAAGTCCGTGATGAACCAAACCAAAATTTCTTCGAACGGTGCGTCGAAGAACCTTGGGTGCTTCTTGATTTCCTCGTGTAGTGTGATAAGATCCCCTGGTTCCACGCAACTTTCCATGATCAAATCTCTTTCAACAACGTCCTCCTCGAGTTGAGAGAGAGTTATTGCCCGTTCCCGAAGCATTTGCCTTGATTGGCGCGGATTATCCTTCTCGCCTTCAATGTAGATTAGCAACGCCTTTTTCGCTTTCTTGGAGTATACAACCTTTTCTTTCCTAGCGATTGAGCGTTCACCGTACACTTTCCTTTTATTTTTCGACTTCTCGAATTCCCGTTCATAATAATCCCCCAGACACTCTTGGAATTCCTCTTTCTCTTTTTTGTAGCCATTATCAACCCCAAGATTATCGTAGAAAGCATTAAGATAATCTTGTTCCAACTCGGTTTCCGACTTGTCTTCGTATATGTCGAACCCCTTTGATCGACAACCAAACATTTTCTTCAAAACACACTTCTCACCCATAGTGACCGTCTCAATCCCTTGAAACAAGAGTTGTTCTAGACTTAGAACATTCTTGTCAAGTTTTGGTGCATAACTTACGCACGGGATTGTCTTATCCTTGCCGTCCACCGGCACTCTCACTTCTCCTATTCCATGTACGAACGAAAAATCCTTCCTATTTTCGTTCGTTACAACCCCAAAGTGTCTCTTGAAACACTTAAACAAATTACGGTTTCCCGTCATATGCGTTTTAAACGTGGGATCCACAACCCAGATTGAATCCCATTTACCCCCGCAAGTATCCTTCACAATATAATCACACTCTATTGGCAATGGTGATAATATAATATACTTACTAGGGCAAATTGACGCGATGTGGCCGAACTTCTTGCACTTGAAACACCGAACCCCCGGTTTTCTCGGCCTACCCACTGGTGCATTAGGTTTCTTCCCGGACTTCTTCACGAGACCCTTTTGAAACACTTTCTTTGGAAACCTTTTCATTGGTGATACCCCGGTCCGCATGGTTGGCTTCTCCTGCGCGTACTCATTCGCTTCCGCCGCCCGGCCACACTCTCCACTACGAACAAAAACATCATCACCATAATCGGTAACCACCGATTTCCCTTTGTTTCCACGAACCCGATTTTCTTCTTGATCACAATCCCTTCCGCTTCCTGTTAAACCTTTGGCTCTGATACCAATGTTGGTATCATCGTCATCGGAAACCCAGGACCAATCGGAACGGATGGTATTGTGACCACATACACAATCGGTTTTGAACAACCCACAACAATCACAAGTGTTCATGATGAATTGAACGAAAACAGATTTGCAAGATAATAACTAACCGAATTGAAATACTTGAACAAACTAGAACTTGAATAACAACTTGTAAACACACGTTCGGATTACAAACCAACTGACCGGAGAACAAGAATGTTGGCAGCGGCTTTATAGCAGTGAACAGGCACGTTTCAAGAGTCACAACGTTTCAAATTGAAAGGATACGACGTTTGAGAGATAACCGCTCGGGTAGTTATCCTCCAGGACGTGCCGGTTCATGATGCTTGGCCCAACTCCTTGTTCTTAACCGCTAATACCCTACTGGACTTAATCAAATCTGTTCGACCCATTTACATATGGCCTGCGGCCCAAATAACAAACATAAACATAATCATTTGTTTGACCCATAATAAAAACTAGACTAAAAACAAATAAACATAACCGGCCGAGAGGCCCATTGGTTGTAACTCGGATGGACTTGGTTAATCATTACGTTCTTCATAATTTTGATTTGATATGTATGGGTGTATGATGTACTCGGTGCATGTCGTTCGATTTAACACAATGTTAATCCGGCAGCTAATTTGAATAAAATTAAATTTGTTGGACGTTAAAAAAAAACTTCACTCTCAGCCCATAATCATTCCCCCACCTACCTACTTAGGCTACAAGCATCTATTTTTTGTTTTTTTTATTTAGAATATAAATAAATGATAAGGGTAAGAATGTGAGGTAGAAAGGTGACATGGATAAGTTTTAAAGGGCACTCTCAGTAAACATAGTGATGCTCACCATTAGAAAATAATTACATATGGACCACGTTTAGTAGAGGAAGGGGTATGTTCAGGTCACATCCAAATTTTTGCGGTAAATAAACGGGTATCTACTGATTACATAACGCTATAGTAGGTCATTCGGATAATGTGATAACATCAAAGTTGCATTCAATGATACAACGCACGTCATATTAAGTAACGTGTAATGTATAAAAAAACACAATCTCTTTTAATATAGAATGAGTTTTTTATTTGTATATATTAAAAAATGTTTAATTTTTATTTTTTAAACTTTTTATTGTAATTTTTTAATATTATTTAATTATTTTTACGATTATTATTTTTATAAAACTCATTTTAAATAAGTATTTTCTTTTCTAAAAGTTTTTATATAAACATCTTTTATAGTTGTTTGTTTTTCAAAGTTCTTTTTAAATCGTTCATCTCTTGTTAATATACCGTTTATTTAAACCGTTCATTTGTTTAAAACTGTTCCTTTGTTTAAAACTCTTTATTTTTTAAACTTTTTGTTTATTAAAATCGTTCGTGTTTTTTTGTTGATCATTTTTACTTGTGTTTAAACCTTTCATTTTTTATGATAATCTTTCTTAAAATAAAAAAATTTTTATAAACGTTTTTTATAAACATCTTTTTTAGAATGTTCGTTTTTTAAACAGTTCGTTTTTAAACAATTTAAAAAATACGTTTATAAAAACGAAAGGTTTAGAAACAAGTAAAACATGATGGATTTAAAAATGAAAAATTTTAAAAAACAAAAGATTTAAAAAATAAAGAGTTTTAAACTAACGGGTGGTGTTAAACAAATGAACGATTTAAATAAATGATATATTAACAAAAGATGAATAGTTTAAAAAGAAGTTTGAAAAACGAACGATCATAAAAGACGTTAATAAAAAAAAGCTTTAAGGAAAGACAAATTTACGAGTTTTATTAAATAATAATCGTAAAAATAACTAAATAATAAAAAATAACAACAATAAAAAAATTTAAAAAATAAAACATTTTTTTAATATATACAAATAAAAAAAACTCATCATATAGAGAATGAGATTGTGGTTTGGTTTTTGTTAATTTAAGTAATTACATAAACAATCTATTAAATATTAAAAGAGACAGTATAACTTACATAAGGGTGAGCGGGGCACTCCCCTCTTAGGGGAGTCCCCTCTCTTACACACACCCAATCAGGTTATGCCACGTCAACTCCACTCTTAAACTCCCCTCACACCCTCAATTTGATGGCATCACTCCACTCACACAATTATTTTTTTATAAAAAAAGAAGAAAAAAATATGATTGGTGGAAAAAGAGTGGACCCACATTAACAACCAATCACCCCCCCTCTCTCTCTCTCCTCTCTCTCTCTCCTCTCTCACGCGGTGAACCCTCCCCGATCTTGGTCACCAAATTCACTCACCGCGGGGATGACGGCGGTGTTCCTGCTCGGGGACTTGGGTCACCGCCCCACTCCCCGCATGGTGCCCGTTCACCCTAAATAGCCCCCAAGACATAAAACTATAAAAGTACTAAAATATCATTATAATTACCAAAATAAGGTAACATAGTTACTGCTAGGGGGCAAAACCGTTAAAAAATGCAACCTGAAGGTTTGATATGTTAAAATATTTCTTTTTGGGGCGAAATGGTTAAACTGGCTAAACCTTAGGGGCCAAAACAGTAATTTACTCTTTTAAAAATAAATAAGCACTATAAATTTATATTAATTCAACAGAAGGAGAAGTTTCTCCCAGATGTGCCTCTTCGGAACAATGTGACTTGGAGTTGGAGAAAGATGTTGCAACTTCGACCGACCATTCGAAGACACATATGGATAAAGCTGGGCAATGGTACTAATACACTGGTATGGTTTGATACATGGAATAACGTATGTCCGCTAAATGTATTTATCGCTCCTCGAATAATAGCAAATGCTGGTCTCAATATGTCTTCTACGGTTGCAGATATGGTTCACAATGGAGAGTGGGCTTGGCCGAACACATGGGTAAACCGGTTCCCAGCCTTAGAGAATCTGCCTAATGTGGTGTTAAATTCGGAAGCTCAGGATAGGATTGTCTGGAGATCTAGGGAAGGAGCTGACATGGAGTATAGTACTTACGTTGTTTGGGATGATATCCGTCAGATGCAGGATCAAGCTCCTTGGGCTCGTATCGTTTGGTTCCCTCAGGCTATTCCACGTCATGCATTTCTAATGTGGTTTCTTGTTTGCAAAAAACTCAAAACTCAGGATATGATGAGTAGATGGGGATTGAACTATAATCTCATGTGTTGTTCTTTATGCATGTCGGGGCCCGACTCTCATGAACACATCTTCTTTAAGTGCTCTTTTGCATCGCAGATTTGGAATGGGGTTCGTGATAAAGCTGACATGGGATCTATTGAAGAGAACTGGGAGGATATATTTGATTATCTATTGCAGCATGCGGAATCCAACCGAGCTAATCATATCATTGGCAAGTTAGTGGTTGGGGCTACGGCTTACTTCGTATGGCAGGAACGAAATAACCGATTGTTCTCGACGAAGAAAAGGAATGCAGCTAATCTGATTGAGGTGATTTTAACAACAATTCGTATGAAGCTTCACACAATGAAGTTTAAGAGGACGAGTCGTGTTAATCAAGTGTTGCTCGAGTGGAAGCTGCCGAGAGCTTTGCTTATGGTCAAGATGAATGCGGCTAACAAATTGCAAGTTTAGGCGATGTAGTTGGCTACTTGTTTTGTCGTTCAGACTCTGTTTTTATTGTTAGCGTTTTTCCTTGTGTATGCGCGTGATTACTCTAGTAGTGGCATGTCACACTAGAGAATTGAGGGATACATAGTTCCTCGCTTGTTATATTTGGTTGATGAATAAAATATACCGGGGTAACCCTTTACCCAAAAAAAAAAAGGCAACAAACCTTTTGGTATCATTAGTGGAGAAGTGTCGCTCTTCCCCCTCCCCTTCTTTTTCCCCCATGCGTGGTGTTAGGGATGCGAATTTTACCCGAACCCGAATAACTTGAACTTAAAAAATGTCGATACCCAAATCCGAATATAGTGTATGGATCGGTAATCAGGTAGTTTTTGGGAGAATCGGGTTAACTCGTATTGTTAGTTATTTCCCGTATTGCAGTCTTTTGTTTTCTATCATTGTGGAAAGTTTGGAGCAAATTTTGGTGATGAAATCATTATTATCAAGAATGAGCGTGAGGTGTGAGATTTTCATGAGGTGGAATCACCAATTTGACTACAATAAAGATTAGGTCGTGTGGGAGTGAAAACAATGAACAACTACGTGAATCGTTAACCCGATTACTGAGTAAACCCGACCTGAATTAACCCAAACCTGACCAACATGAGCTTTAACTAGTTTGGTTATCAAGTAAGTTTTTTTTCATTCAAAACCCGAAGAACTCGAAACATGATAAAAAAAACCCGTAGAATACCTCTACGTGGGGTGGTCTTCCTGCATGGGGAAATGGTCGCTTCAACCTCTCATTTCTATTCCTTAAACTACACTACCTACTTTAAGAGCATCTCAAATAAGGAAACTCAAAAACACCAAAAACGTGCCTAGTTAAATGCAACGTTAGATTACACCCATACTTCAAAAACTCACCCAAAAACACCAAAATATTTCCAAAGTTTTTGTTATATAAAATGGGTGTGCATATTCACACACCTTGATGCCTATCCGCACACCAAGTGGGACCCATATATGCACCACGTACAGGTATGTACGTAGCGTATAACCACTTTTTTCAATTTTCAAGAGAATCTCTGAATGTGTCCTACCATGTTCCTATACGTCGCGTATAAACCTATACGCGGCGTATAGAAAAAATAACCATTTTACTCCTGTTTATGGCCTATACGCAGCCCACACCAGGGGTAAAATGGTCTTTTTTATCCCTCGTATAGGCCTATACATGCCGTATATAAAGGAGTTTTTTACGTTTCTATACAATATTTATCGTTTTAACAACGTTCTATAATAATACTTTTCTAAAAAAAACATTGTTAAGCATCGTATAGTATACTATAGTATAGTATAGTATAGTATAGTACAGTACAGTATAGTATAGTACAGTACAGTATAGTATAGTATAGGTCTCATATAAAGCTCGTATGGGCGTATAGGCCTATACAAGACCTAAGGGAACCTATACGTAACCAATGTTTTAAAAACCGGTTTTTAAGTTATACCAGGTTGGGCTCTAAAATGGTTCAATCGGATGAACCGGGTTGTATTGGGCGGTTGAACCGGGTTACTTATTAACCCTATAAATTCCATAAAATACAAATTCATCTCAAAAAACAATCAAATCTCAACTTGGATTTATGTAACTGATCATAGTTTTATCTAAAAACAACTATTTTTATTGTAAACTATTAAGCATTTTAAGAATATTTTTATTAGTTATAAACAATATTGCATTGTACGAGATGAGTTAGAGTTTCAACAACGATGAAATATTGGAATAGAAGACAATAGGTTAATTACCGGAAGAGTTAATTACTATTTTCGTCCATGTGGTTTGTCAAAAATCACTATTTCAGTCCATTAGTTTAAAAATTGCGATTTCAGTCCCTGTGATTTCATTTTCGTAACCATTTCAGTCCACCCCGTAACCATTTCAGTCCCTGTACTTAACAGAATAGTGGATTGAAATGGTTACGAAAGTGAAACCACAAGGACTGAAATGGTTACGGAAGTGAAACCACAGGGACTGAAATCGCAATTTTTAAGCTAATTGACTGAAATAGTGATTTTTGACAAACCACAGCGACGAAAATAGTAATTAACTCTTACCGGAAATATGAAAGATAAATATTACCTTAATATCGTATTTTATTAAAATTAAGAAATCAAATCTTAAGATAATGCAAACTGGTTCAACGGTTTGAATCGGTAGAACCGGATTTACCGCCGGTACATAAGACATACCGTATTCGGGTTTTACCGGACTTATGTTCGATATCCGGTTTAAACGGTATAACCAGCCGGTTCATACCGGTATTTAAAACATTGTACGTAACTTATACTACACTATATTACACGAAACGATATTATAGGATACGATACAATATCCGTATAGGCCTATAGGTGTAGTATAGGTCCCATATATGACTATAGGTGTAGTTTAGGTCTCGTATAGGCCTGTACAAGACCTATATGAGACCTATACGAGACTTATACTACAATATACGGTATGATATGAGATGATACTATACTATAGGATACGATATGTAACAACCCGACTTTTCGGATTGTTACCTATCGCTGTCATTTATTTTGTAAACGCTTGTACTCTTGGGATTCGATTAACGCCACGGGTTAAACTACATTTTTAACGCATTACTAAACACTTATTACAACGCTTATTTAATCACGATTATCACATTTTAACGCTACTTATAACGCATTTTATCGCATTTTACATCGCTTATTTAGACTAAACGCTAACTCAACGCAAACTCAACGCAGACTCAAAACGCGGATTTAATTATATTATGTGTGTTAATTGTGTGATTACTTGCTTAGATTATTATGTGGTTATCAACGCAATGCTTATACGCTCAAACGCTCACTCGCAACTCGATTTAACGCAACGCAACGCTTAGAAAATGAACCAAAGTTGGAAAACTAACAAACACAAACCAGGCCGTCCGAATGGACATCCTCTCGGATGACCATCCGCCCGGATAACCATCCGCCCGGATGACCATCCGACCGGATGGCCATTCGACTGGGCGGAGCCATCCAAACACAACCCTCGCGCACCACCTTAAAGCCCACTCTCACCCTATAAATACCGTCGTACACCTCCATTCTCTGACTTTGACACTCTCATCCTGTAACGCCCTGCTCTTTTGTACTTTCCATTTATAGAAAGTTTTGTTCGTATTTCTATTTTTGGAAACTTTGTGTTCTTGTAATCGTTCCTTTCTTTGTAATCATTGTCAAACCGAGACTTGGATCATTAATGAAGCTTATATTTTGTTACATCTATGTTATACGCATTCTATGTATGCTCGTATGTTCGATTTGGTGAATCAATCTATGTTTAATCGTGATTCTTGGAAACTATGTGCGAAACTTGTAATTAATCTAAACTTATGCATGGATCGTGTTTTGAACGAGAACGACACTTGAATTGATACTTATACGCTTGATTATACTTGGTTTATACTCCTCATACTTAATCGTATCTTAAACTATGCCTTTATGGCAAATATGGCCCTTAAATACCTTAAAAATATCAATTACACAACTATAGGGGCTAAATTGTAATAAATTAAACTTTAACCCGGAACCACAAAGGGCTCGCGGCCCGCGTTAACTTGCCTGGATATCCCAAGCGGGCCGCGTGGACCCCCAGGTCTGCAGAAAGGTGGACAGTCGCGACCAGCTTCGTGTTTGAGCGGGATTTCCTTGTTTAAACCGAGTTTTGGCTCTTGTTAACCCCTCTAATCAACCCTAATCACCTCCCTATAAGTACCCAAGGTCCTCCAAGCACTTGGACACTTTCAACACACTCAAATCTCTCAAAAACACTCTCAAGTTCCAGCAAGAATCTGCATTTTCGGACAGATTCACACTCTTGCACTAAACTTGGTATAACTTGCTCATTTCTTAACGAAATTACTTGATTCTTCTTCCTACTTGCTTGGTTAATCATGGAGTTTGATTCCTTGACTTCTCCTTGGAGAAATCAGACCTGGAATTGCTCCGAAATTGACCAAAAACTTTCTGTTTTGTTACATACTTGTTTAAACTTCATCCAACTTGTGTAACACATCTCACACCAATGTCCTAATGCTTACAACCCCTCTTATGGTTGGTTAAGCTTAAAAACATGGTTGAGACACTTAAATCAGAGGATTAAACCTCATAAACTTTCTGTTTTGTTAGGGTATTTAACCCACAAGTCATGTCAAGCTTAGACTTTGATGAATGAGTGATTGTAGAACAACTTGGGTTGTTCCAACATAAAATCCTCACATGATTTGATGATTTCTTTTAGTTTAGATTATTTACATACTTGTATTAACCCTAGTTCGTGACCCTCCTTGGTTGTCTTTACATCAAGAGAAGTGGTGAACATTCAAGGGGTCCCTAAATGGAAGCATGTTCTTCCTACCCCATACATGACATTCATGAATGACTCGAGGTGCCTAAACGAAGATCTTAATCTTCTACCTCCTACTTGAAATATTGAACTTAATAATATGTAATACTTAAATATATACATACACACATTCGAACCTTTAATATTAAACTTGTGTTTATATGTTAAAGTAGTAGAATGACATCTAAGACTTAACACTCCAAATATGATTCTAATGGGTTTAGTACCCATGAAATACAATATAACCCTAGTGGTTACGTAGTGTCATATAAGAGTATAAGTTAAAGATGATTATTTTGATATCATACTTTATGTTATGTTAAACTCCAAATTTATAATCTTCCGTTATACGCCAAACTCACACACCTACGTTTCCTTGTGTAGAAGGACTTGGTGCTCCAACTTAATCCATCCACCAAACTCGCTCGCGGGATTTCAAGTGGGAAAGCTTGCAACCACCGTGAGTATACTCGAACCCATTTTTTTTACTTTTAAACACTTTGGGTGCAACATGTATAATATATTAAACGCACGTGACACTTGAAACTTATTTGAAACATGCTCTATCCATTTAAACATGAAACATGAAACTTGTGATACTTGAGACTATTCTGTGCTATGTGAACGTTTAATCCCTGTGTGTAGTTCCGCCTTAACAATAGTAGCGCTATAGGGGTAATGCACCTCCCCATTTGTAGTCGAGGGGTATTGTTAGGAGGAGACATATTAACCTCCCGTGAAACTTTGGGTTAGGTACTTTAACGCATTGGAAACTTGGGCTATCACTTGGACTGCGTAAACTAGCATGGCTGAAACTATTTTATTATGTTCATGTTGGATATGAGTTTTTATTCTATTATGCTATGTAAACAAACTTGTATACTCGCTCTTTGCTTTTGCATTGAAACTCTATTTTAATACATGTTGCAGGTTGATTATTGAAGTATGGATGATTGATGAAACAAGTTTAGGGTGGCTAGATACACACCTAAATTTATCTATCTTTTGTTGTTATGTTATTTGTTGAAACAATGTTGTTATTCCTTTTGAATATTGTGTAACATTTAGTTTTGAAATGAAATTTGAATTTAATTAAATATTGTCACATAGTGTTATGACGTCTCTAGCAATCTTTACACACTTCGTCTCATCCCGATGTTTCCGCCATCGGTTGGGGTGTGACACATCCGCTCCCCAAGACTCTGTCGCGATTCAAGGCCATTTTGTAAGTTTTTTTTTCTCAAATCTTCGCTAATCTTCATCTCTAATCACTTCTACTCCATCTTCTTCATCAAAATCACACACACACACTTAAACTTTTTCTCGAAAATCATCTGATTTGGACCTCTTGAAGGTGGTTTCCACTCGTTTGCTTATGCAAACTGTTGTGGAGCATCGTTTAATCAAGAATGGTTCCAGATCTAAAGGAATTTCACGTTTTTCAACTAAGTTATGTTAGATCTCCACACTTTTGCAACTTGTTTTGAACTTTTCTTCGTTTTCTGCACAATTGTGATGGAATCTGGACTCAGTCAGACTCTCGACTCGTTCCTTAGTCGAGTGTCGGCTTGAAGACGGATTTCCATCGGAGAAATGGACCGATTAACGGGTCGAACATGAATCTTCATCAAGAATAGCTCGTCTGTCCGAATGGGCGGAACCCATCCGACCGAATGAACTAAATTTGGTGTATTCCGTTGTTTGACACGTCGTCACGCCGTCTCCGTTAACTCAAAACTTTTACTTAGAAAATTTTACAAAAACTTTAAATACCGATCACTCGCTCGAGTGGCCATCCGTCCGGATGACCATCCGCTCGGATGACGTGACCCTTATAATTTCCATTGTTTAAACATTTTTAACTAGACTTCGAAAATTTTAACGAATCACAAACACCCACACCTGTTCGAATGGCCATCCGTTAGAATGGCCATCCTCCCGGATGGAACCCATCCTTTCGGATCACCTGTTGAACACTTAGCCCGTCCGACATTCTGTTTACAACCATTCAGCCCTGAGAAAGACTTAAGCTTCTGTTCCCGTGTACAGGCTGACCCGACGATCTCCCTTCAATCCGATCCAGATTGTGTTTACTCGTTAAACACACACTGTGAGTATACTCGAACCCATTTTCGTTTAACGCACTATTGGGTGTTACATATGTTCTATATCAAGACACAACACACAACACAAACACTTTCTAACCGCACCCGCATGCTATACGTGATTTGTTGAATGCTTGTTACTATGCTTATACAGTGTTACACTAGACCGCCTCTAGCAACGATAGTACTATAGTTTGGACTCAGCACCTGTGTGACGGGGGTTGCTAGGGATCACATTACTTTACTTCGCGTGTTCGCTTCGGTGAACATGCGTCACGCATACTCTACAACGCAGTCTCGTGGTTAGGTTGTATCATTGTTGGTAGTTACATGCTTCGCCCGTTACGTGTCACATGCTGGTTATACGTAAACGTTTTTATACTATATTTATGCAAACTTGTGTACTCACCTTTACTTTATGTATTGACTTTTATTTTAACGTATGTGACATGTTAAGTGGACGTATGCTGAAATCAAGCTAGGAAGTCTAGAAACCCACCGAAAAAAACTGAGTTGTCGGAATAGAACTTGTTTTTGAGACTGAATATTTGTAATGACTGTTATGCTTTATTTGTTTAACAGTATGGGATATTGAACCTTAAAAATATTGTCATTTATAGTTGTTATGGATCCTCATGAACAATCTGTTTCGCTCAGTGCCACGCCCCGATTCAGCCATCGGTTGGGTGTGACACAATACAACACCCATATAGGCCTATAGGTGTAGTATAGGTCCCATATAGGCTTATAGGTATAGTTTAGGTCCTGTATAGGCTTATACAAGACCTATAGGGGACTCATACGAGACTTATACTACACTATAAGATACGATACTATGTTATATTATACGATACGATGCTATAGGATACGATACAAAACCCGTATAGGCCTATAGGTGTAGTATAAATCCAATATAGGACTATAGGTGTAGTGTAGGACCCGTATAGGGCTACAGGGCTATACAAGACCTATAGAGGACCTATACGAGACTTATACTATACTCTACGATACGATACGATACGATACTATAGGATAGGATACGATACAACACCCTTATAGGCCTATAGATGTAGTATATGTCTCATATAAGACTATAAATGTAGTTTAGGTCTCGTATAGGCCTATACAAGACCTATAGGGACCTATATGAGACTTATACTACACTATACGATACTATAAGATACTATACAACACCTTTATAGGCCTATAGGTGTAGTACAGGTCCTATATAAGCCTCTGAGTGTAGTTTAGGGCTCATATAGACCTATACAAGACCTACAGGGGACCTATACGAGATTTATACTACACTATACGATACGATACGATACGATAGGATAAGATACAACACCCGTATAGGCATATAGGTCTAGTATAGGTCCCATATAGATGTAGTTTAGGTCCCGTATAGGCCTATACCAAACCTATAGATAGCCTATACGAGACTTATACTACACTATATGATACGTTGCGATAGGATAAGATACAACACACGTATAGGTGTATAGGTGTAGTATAGGTCCCATATTGGCATACATGTGTAGTTTAGGCCTATTCAAGACCTACAGAGGACATGTACGAGACTTATACTATATTATACGATACGGTACAACAATTGTATAGGCCTATACAGGTCCCATATAGCCCTATAGGTGTAGTTTAGGTCCCATATAGGCCTATAGGCTTATATGAGACCTATAGGGAGCCAATACGAGACTTATAATACAATATATGATACGATACGACATAATATGATACTATACTACACTATAATTAAGATATTACATTGTACGAGACCTATATAAGATTATATTAACAATTGCAGCACACGATACTTAACAATGTTTTTTTATTTATTTTTTTATAAAAGTATTTATACGCTGCGTACAGGCTTATATGGGGCGTATAAGAAAAAGACCATTTTACCCCTGGTTTAGGGATTATACGCAACCCAAACAGGGGTAAATGGTATTTTTTTACCCCTCGTATACTCCGCATATAGGAGCAGTCAGACTGGAACTGACGCCAATCAGACACTGATTTTGATGCAACCCTATACACCACGTACAGACCTTTACGTGACGTACATAAATCCTAAAGTGCGAAAATAGACACCAAAGGTGTGCCGATAATTTTAGCCATATAAAATACTAATTCGAGTGTTTATATATTGCAATTGTTAATAGTTAAGTATCTAGGTGCCCCTGTTAACCTATTCTAAACTCTTTTTAACATTTTTTTCTGTAAGTAGGTATGAAAGTAAGGTCGCATCAATCCAAAAGTCAATGAGAGAAAACCGACAATTCCAATATGAATAGAAACATCAAACAGTTACGGGAATCTCCTACTCCTTTTATACAAGGTATGAAAGTAACTAGTAAGGTACACATGAAATAATTAAAAAACCTCTACTTAACTTTTTTTAAATGTTGATGATAGTAAAATATATGAGACAATTTTATAACTGATGATAGTAAACTATATGAGACACTTTTATAAAAAAATGTTGATGATAGTAAAAATATGAAGCTGAAATCGGTAACAAGTTGGCCGCAGCTATATTAAAGCAAAGATTATGACCCATTGCACATAATTTTTAAATTTCAAAGTTAAAAAAACAAACTAAAACCCCGCTTTGATTTTATTCTACTTTAATAATCTATGACTTTTAAGTGATTCTTATCACATCTAATGTCAGCATTGAGCATATATACTCCACAACGTTCATGTAAGAAATAATAACTACAGAACAAATTGATTTTATGATTCATACGACCAGAACTTTTAAAATCATAAACCTGACATATTAGTTAAGAAAACAAATTATATATAAATGATAATAATGTTGAAAATACGATAAGTTTGTACATAGGAACAATAGATACGTTCGAAACGGTAAAAATTTAATAGAGTTTTTCACTTATAAAAACAGTGAGTAAGATTTGCATAAAACAAGACATTTATAATGACAGAAAATGAGAAAATAGATATCATATTTCAAAAGTGAACAAGATTTGCATTAAACAAGACATTTATTACCTATGACAACTTCTGGCGTTATTTATTGGTACAACTAATTTATGATTTTATTCTGGATCATGCTAATTACACACGGCCAAAATAATTTTCACAGCCCTAAGCGCCGCGCTATGGCTAAAGCGGGGCGCTTAGGGCGACAAAAGTTGATACGAGGTTTCGAATGACTGACTGACAGACATAAAGGTGATACGAGGTTTCAGTCGCCCCGTGAACCCTAAGCGCCGCGCTTTGGCCATAGCGCGGCGCTTCGACCCCAAATGCTGCCTTTAAATCCCTGGCCAGACTCGACATTCATAATTCGGATTGTTTTTTGTCGATCTTCTTTGCTCTATTAGTTACATTTTTTGAAAAAAACGATGTCGTGGTTCAGTAACTATCTTTTCGGTCAATATTCTGACGAGTCAGTTGTTCCTGATTCTTACGAGGGGACCGCTATTTCTGACTCGTTTGAGAAACCGGTGTCGTCCAACTTGAGGGAGACAGAGGTTGTATCTGGCATTCGTTATCGTGATAACACGGTGCAGCTGGATTTGAATACCCCTGTGGAGGACCCTTACGCACAACAAGGTTATTCGAATTTCGGTTACGGTGGCGACTATAGCTTTGTACAGCAGGAGTGTTATCCAAACGACAGTTACGGTTGTCAACAAGGCTTACAAGGTTATTCGAATTTCGGTTACGGTGGCGAGCAAAGCTTTGTACAGCAGGAGTGTTATCCAAACCAGAGTTATGGTTGTGAACAGAGCTTTGAACATCAAGTCTATTCGAACCTCGGTGACGATGGTGAGCCGGAGGATGTGTCTGTTGACGAGGAAGGTTGTTACCCGGTTACATTTTCGTTTGATACAACGCAGACCTTTTCGTCACGTAAAGAGTTGGTGCGTTGGGTACAAGACACGGCAAAAGACAATGGTTACCTCATTGTGACTAAGAGGTCGAATAAAAGAGGAGAGAATTACAAGATTTGGTTTCAATGTACTTTTGGTGGGGAGCATAAGAGTGTAGCTACACAGAGGAAAACGGGTAGCAAGAAAATAGGCTGCCCGTTCGAGATGATCGGGTTTTCGGAATCATCCGGAAGTGTTTGGAGGATCGAGGTGACGAAGGCGAAGCATAACCACACTCCTATTGAAAACTTCGAGGGTCACGCGTATGCGAGAAGGCTTTCTTCGGAGGACAAAAAACTGGTTAAGGAGTTGGCAGAGCAAGATATTCGCAACCAAAGTATCTGGCGAACGCTGACAAAAAACAATCCGGCTAGAAAGCTTATTCCGAAAGATATACACAACGCTGTTCAGAAGATCAACGCCGAAAAAAATGTCGGTAAGTCTCCGATGCAAAAACTTGAAAACATTCTTATCGAAAAAAATTACACTTATTACATGCGCACGAATAAGATATCGAACGAAGTTGAAGACGTCTTCTTTGTTCACGAAAAATCATTCACTATGTGGTGTGCCTTCCCGCATGTGCTAATGATTGACGCCACATACAAAACGAACATGTACAACCTGCCATTTGTTCAGGTCGTAGGCATGACGTCGACAAACAAATCGTTTATGACTGCTTGTGCGGTAATTTCCGCTGAGAAGTCAGAGAACTACCTATGGGTGTTGCAGAGGATCAAGTCTATGCTGGCAGGATGTATGGAACCGCGCGTGATTTTAACAGACAGGGATTTTGCGCTAATGAACGCGTGTGAACAAGTTTTTCCAAAAGCGCATAAGTATCTTTGTCGGTTCCATATTCAACAAAATATTAATAAGAACAGCAAGAAGAAATTCTCTGACAAGGAGTGGAAAGAATTCGTACGTACATTTTGGACATTGTGCGAGTCTACGACCGAGGAAATATACAGGTATAACTTGGAAAACCTTGAAGCACAGCTGAAAGAAGCTGACCGTGAACGTGAGTATTTCTTACATAATTATGTTCAAATTTTATATAATAACAAAAACTGACTATTTACGTTTTTTAATTTTAGAGGTTTTTGATTATTTGAAGAAATCCTGGTTGGATCCGTACCGTGAAAAGTTTGTATCTTGCTGGATTAACCAAACTATCAACTTTCACCAGACTACGACCAACAGGGTTGAGCGCATGCATGCAACATTAAAAAGTCACTTTCCAAGTCATCGCAACACACTAGATAAACTTGTACTGTATGTTGATCATGTTGTTGATAAACAATACGCCGAGATTAGAAGTAGCTTTGAAACAAGCCTCCGAAAAGTGATGACGCACCACAAGAATCAGCCCATGCTTGCATATATTCTCAGAAAGGTTTCAATATATGCGATTGAGCTTTTGAGTATGGAACTAAAACGTAAGGAAGACGGGTTGAGTGCCTACGGTGCAAGCTGTGGTTGCCAACTTTTTACCAGCTGTGGTTTGCCATGCGCCTGTCGTTTGGAAAAGTTGGAAAATAAAGGTAATTAATATTTTTGACCTTTCTCGTTATGATTTTGCCACCTAATTTGTTTTCATCCACAGGTCAGCAAATCCGGATCACACACATAGACGTGTTTTGGAAGAAGCTTGACTTCAAGCCTGCAAGGAATAACATAGAGGATATCGATGTAGACGCGGAATTTGAAAAATTGAAAAAACAGATCGATCCAACACCCCCTCAAGTGAAAAGGAGCTTCTTTGAAAAGTTTCAGCAAATCCTCAATCCAGGGAACAGTAACAAAAAACCTCCTGCTGTTCTGAAGAAAACTCGTGGTCGACCAACATTGAAAACACAGGAAGAAAGAAAGGTTGAAACCGCTAGACAAAGCTCTTATATTCCGTCAGAAGAAACTTGGGTCGATGCCTCAGACGATCTTCCCCGTCACAGCTCGTACATATCAGCCGAAGATTCTAGAAGAGAAAAGAATACCAAACCGCTCAACCTACACCCTGATTTCCCGAATATCAAGCTCGGTCCTAAGACGGATATAGCGATCCGCAACTACGCATCTCAGATTCCCAAAGTGATCCATCCATACATCGTTAGAATAAAGGACGTGAAACCAGATGGTCATTGTGGATTTCGATCGGTGGCTGTTGGGTTAGGAGTGAAACAAAATTTATATTTGAAGATCCGGGAACAACTTCTAAAGGAGTTACGTATGAACGAATCGCTTTGGAGGCAGGTTTTCGATCCGGAAAACATAGGACATTATGATGCGCTGGTTAAATGGATCGATTTCAAGGGGGTGGGACGAGCAGGTATCGAAAATTACATGTCGATGCCTGAGACGGGGTTTCTTATTGCCCAACGATACGGTGTGTTTGTTCACACCTTCGACATTCGTGGGAGCGATACAATTTTCCCTCTGCTGGGCGGCCCAAACGAAGCTGAGGAACCTCACCTGGTAGTTGCGGTTGTGTTCGTCGACAATGGGCATTTCATACATGTAGAGCTTGGAGGTTGTTATCCAATGCCTCCCCCAAACCTACTCTGGACAGCGAACATAACAGAGCGCGCAGCAGCCTGGCATACATTATACAGGGATCAGATCAACACGTACGAAATGCTTACGTATCGTGCCCCTGACCTTAATGCAACCCCATATGTTCACGATGTATCTTAAATGTGTTTAATAATAATCACGTTTGTGTTTGTTCAATATACGCGTTACATCACGTTAAAAACCGAATGTCACCGACACGACCCAATCAGATTCAATACGCACTTGTACGACCCGAAATGACAATATACATCATAATACTGCAATTAATGAAAAAATACGTCATGTTCATGTACGGTAGGCGGCTGATACGCATAACACTTCTCACAGGAGTACTTGTGATTTCAAACCTAAATGATACGAGATAACGGAATAAGACATCATACGTAACCGATTAGATCCGGAACTTGCCGTATAGTCCATATATATTAAAAGATGATGTATAATGGAAAAAACGGAAAATTTAGACTATTTATCGACGTGTTTGTGAATTAAAAACAATTTTAAAAAATTTAAAAATGCCCAAAACGCCCCGCTATGCTCATAACGCGGCGTTTTGGACCCAAAGCGCCGCGCTATGGCCATAGCGGGGCGCTTTGGTCCCTCGTTATACACTGAAGCGGGGCATCATCCCCCCCACTTCACCCAAACACCAAAAACACACACAAAGGTGCGATCCTCACACACTCGAGCCGGATTCGAAGATATTTCGAGCTTTCAACCGCTAACAGGTGCGTTCTAAACCCCTTAATCTTTGCTTTCACAAATGTTGATTGGTTCATGTTGATTGTTGTTGATCTTGGCCTGAATCTCCTGCTGTTTGGGTTCTGTTCTTCAGAACGAAGAACCAAAGCGCCGCGCCGAGGCCAAAGCGGGGCGCTTTGATTCATGTTTATTATTTTTTTTTGTTAATTATTTAATTTTTATTAATTGTTTATTAATATTTGTTTAATAATTATTATTTGTTTAATATTAATTGTTTATTAATATTTGTTTAATTATTATTATTTGTTTAATTATTATTAGTTTATTAATATTTGTTTAATTATTAATATTATTTGTTTAATTATTATTTGTTTAATTATTATTATTTGTTTAATTATTATTTGTTTATTAACATTTGTTTAATTATTATTTGTTTAATTATTATTTGTATAATATTATTTGTTTATTAATATATGTTTATTAATATTTGTTTAATTATTATTTGTTTAATTATTATTTGTTTATTAATATTTGTTTAATTATTTGTTTAATTATTATTATTTGTTTAATTATTATTTGTTTATTAATATTTGTTTAATTATTATTTGTTTAATATTATTTGTTTAATTATTATTTGTTTAATTATTATTATTTGTTTAATTATTATTTGTTTATTAATATTTGTTTAATTATTATTTGTTTAATTATTATTTGTTTAATATTATTTGTTTATTAATATATGTTTATTAATATTTGTTTAATTATTATTTGTTTAATTATTATTTGTTTATTAATATTTGTTTAATTATTTGTTTAATTATTATTATTTGTTTAATTATTATTTGTTTATTAATATTTGTTTAATTATTATTTGTTTAATTATTATTTGTTTAATATTATTTGTTTATTAACATATGTTTATTAATATTTGTTTAATTATTATTTGTTTAATATTATTTGTTTATTAATATTTGTTTAATTATTTGTTTAATTATTATTTGTTTATTAATATTTGTTTAATTATTATTTGTTTAATTATTTGTTTAATTGATCAACGTGCAGGGATGGATTTATCCGAAGAGGAGATTGAGCATATGGAGGATGAGGGATTGGTGGGGGACGAGGAGGAGCCGGCATGTCCGTATCTTCAGTTTCCGATGGGGTCACGGGCGAGGGGGAGATGCGCTAGGTTGCGCACCATACCGATTGGGGAGCACGTAGGCATAGACTGGGAGCTGCTATCTACCCTGGGAGAGGTCGAGCGGGCGCGTGAGATAGTTGGGCTAGATACTCGCCGCATCCGGCAGATTACGTGGAGGACCCTCATTTTCCAGTCCACGAGGTTACATTCCGTCTGGCCGGTCAGCAGTTTGATATGAGTGTGCGGGAGTTTGCTGTCCACACAGGTTTGTACACTGAGCCTGAGCTTGATACTGATTTATATACGCAGGCGGTTACGATGATGGACAGGCAGACGCTTATCAGTTTCTGGAGGGTCATTTCCAGGGCTCCCTTTGAGAAATCCTGGCAAAAGGCCACCACCATTAAAGACCCTTTGTACCGATACCTGCACCATGTGATCGCGTCGACTATCGTGCCGCGGGGTTCCAGCAAGGAGAAGGTCAACCTCAGTGACCTTTTCTTTCTATACTGCCTACTACGCCGCCAGCCCTGCGATCTAGCAGCCAGCCTGGCAGAGTACTTTTCTACTGCATACCACCGGCACCTCCGCGGGTTTCTTCACACTGGCTCATTTATCACCGCCATTGCACGATCGCTAGGGATCGTGCCCGAGCATAATCCGCTGCTGTCCGATCCGGTCCCGTCATCCAGGTTGGGCCGCGCGTCAGTAGCCGCTATGCAGATCACCCGTACCTTTGATGTCGGTCTGAGGTTCAGGGGTGCTGACGGGCTGATTTGGCAGCCAGAGGTGTTGCCGGAGGTCATCCCGGTTGTTATTGAGGTGAGGCCTGGGATGTTAGCCCCTCCTGATGTTCAGCGGGCCACTCGGCGGGCTCAGCTACAGGCTCTGGGCATCGATGAGCCTGAGGCTCAGCCTGAGCCTCAGCCTGAGGCTCAGGCTCAGGCTCAGGCTCAGGATGATCCGGCGCAGGAGGAGCGGGTCGAGGAGGTCCCGGTACCACCAGTTCAGCCAGCTCCTGAGCCGCCAGAGTACCCGCAGCACGTTTACGCTGACCTGCCTCCGGCAGCACGTGAGGTGGCTCGGGACTTCGACCGGCGCCTCAGACGTCAGGGCGCACGCATTGACTGGATCGTCCAGACGCTCGTTGATCTACGAGAGCTCGCTGCGTTGCCTCCACTTCGCCTCCCACCGTCCCCACCGCACGAGGATTAGTACATTACTTTGTTTGTTTAGTGTTTTGTTATGTATTATGTACTTAGTTGTACCTTTTTGTTGTATATTGTATGTACAAACTGATATATATATATATATATATATATATTGCAGTTAATCTTCTATTTACATCACGTTGGTTCTGGATTGTTTACGTTTAATTATTATGGCTTTCTGTACATTTTATTTAACGTGTTCGTTTTAATTTAACAAAATAAACAACATTAAGAACTTATATTACACACCTTCTATAAAAATAATGACGTAATGACGTAATTATAAAACAACGTTAATTTAATAAAATAAACAACGTTTTAATTCAAAAAGGCAACATTCAATCATTCAAAAACAAATTCCCATTCACAACGGCAACTCTCACATAAAAATTTTTTCCTCAAAAAATCCCTACCATACTAATTCAACCAAAAATCCCTACCAAACTAACCCACATCAACCCAAATCAACCCCAACCAAGGCTGTTGTCTTTTTGCACATCCAAAGCGCCTCGCTATGGCCAAAGCGGGGCGCTTTGGATGTGCAAAAAGACAACAGCCGTGTGCGAATAGACCTGGCCTTTATTCTTGCTTTAAAATTATGATTTTGCAATCAGTTTAAAATTATGTTTTTGTCTCCAATTTAAAATAAAATTATGCTTTTGCCCCTATCTAAAAATTACAATTTTACCTTTGGTTCAAAATTACGATTTTGCCCTGTTTAAATTTATTGTTTTGTCATTAGTTTTGTTTTTCTCTCCCAGCAAAATTACGATTTTACCCTCAATTTTAAATTTACATTTTTCCATCATTTTTGTTTGTTTTCCCTCAAATTACGATTTTGCCCCTAGTGTAAAATTACAGTCATGTCATCATTTTAATTTTTTTTAATAAAACTGTGGTAGTGTTTTGTTTTAATTGATTGACTTGGTGTAATATTTATTTGTGTCAGGCGGCTGTTTGGCACACGATCATTTATCTTGAAAAATTACAATTTTACCCCCAATTTAAAATTATATTTTTCCACCAATTTCGTTTTTAAGCAAAAGTATGATAATGGTTTATTTTAATTGGTTGACTTAATGTAATTTTTTGAGATCGTGTTATGAGTAGTATGTACAAGTAACCGAAACACAGACGTAAATGCTATGAGAAAGAAATATTCGGCTTAGTGCCCCGCAACGCGGGCGGGGCAAAATCTAGTGATAACACAAAATGAGAAAATAGATATAAAATTTCATTTGTTATCTAATTTGATTTTTCTTTAATAACTTTTTGTATGTTAACTTGTTTTAAAGGCTTTGTCATGAGATGTTGGTCCAGTAGTCAAAAGGCATGCCCTCTCTAGTGGAGACACATGTTCGATTCCCGCTTGAGCCATTTTCGAGGGACATCTGGGTGAAGGGACGGATTGAGGCTTTAATCTCGGGTTTGAACCTGACCGGGGGCGAGGGTATACGAATTTCATCTGGTTCTCACGTATCAGGGGAGCATGGTCTCTTGGCAATCGAGGAGTCAACCTTGGACATAGCCTCGAGTAGGGTGAGTTTACACGTGAAATTCTTTATCGTTCACAAAAAAACTTGTTTTAAAGTTTTAAAGTAGGGTGAGTTTACACGTTTAATTTCTTTGATTTGTCTTTTTGATATAATTTTATCAAAACAAACTTGTTTTCAAAATAAAGTATTTTATGATTTTGTAATGGGCTTTCGCACATAACTTTGGAAGAATATGGTTACGCACTTAGACTACCGAACAAAGATGAAGATTGAATATATATTTTAGTTTGAATGATAAAAGATATGTGTATATATCTTACACAAAGTTGGGGCTGTAGATTTGTATATTTGAGCGTGGTGTGTGTGAACAAGATCGTAGGATTCAACAACTCCGTCTCCACCCACTCGTTTTTACTCTTTAATCGATGTCTATTTCAACTTTCACATTTTCCTTTCAATTTTATTCACATAAATAATTGCATTGAATCGTAATTTTTAAACATAAATAACGACTTGTCAAAATAAATAAAAAAACTGTAGGTGAATGTTTTCCGCTTTTTCAAAAAGCTATCTCGTGCACTTGTAAAGCTATAAATTGATTTATCCAAACACAGTTACTTTTACCACTGTTAAAATAATATAACCGAAAACACGCCTATATCAATCAAACAAACAAACCGAAAATTTGGACACGAACACAAGTGAATAAGAGACTCTTTGACAACTTCTGGATGGGTAAGTGTTAACCAGCAAGAGGTCTGAACCATTAAGAGTTAGTATAATGACTAACCATTCAAAGACAAATGTCTAACTAATTCAGATAAGAGATCTTAACCATTAAGAGTCAGTATAACAACAACCATTCAAAAAAAAATATCTACTGAACCAGTAACAGGTCTAAAATCTTAGATGAAGAGTGGCTTGGTATCAAGTTGAGTTGTCTCGTATACGGGCAACTCATCTCGATACATGTGAGCAGAGATGTTATGAAGCTCGAAAAGATCTGAGCTTGAATCGCTGCTGCTTCCGTCGTCATCACTCTCTTTTTCAACTTTGTTTTGGTAATTCTTGAATAAATTTTCTGAAACATTATTATTATCATATTTCAGATTGAGTTTGTTTTGTTGGTTGTTGTGCGGATTAAATCCATTGGTAGAGGATGGAGTGATGTTGGTTAAACATGAAGGTGAGGCAGATGAACATGTTGATTTTCTGGAATTTGGTTTGTTATTATTGGTAAAGAGTGAGTTTAAAAAAGTGGCTAACCGACCTCCAGGAGAAATAGGGTGCTTTAAGATCTTGAGTGCTTTGGATTTCGTCTTGGTGAATTTTGATTTTGCTTGCGAATCTGCTGCTTGTCCGTACACAATCCTCTGCTTGTCATGTTGATAGACGCACGTACGGATAGGTTTAGGTTTAATGTTTAGGTTTAAGGATCCACGTGCCGTCGATGCTGCTGCTGCTTTGTTCTCTATCCATTCCTGAACTAAGCATGCTCGTCGACGTTCATCATCATCTTCAAAACAAGCATTTCTAGATTTGGTTCCGCTTGGTATTGATTCTTCTTCTTCTTCATCGATTGAGCGGTAGATCTCGTCGAGTAAAGTGGAGGAGAAAGACGGATACCTTCTTGAAGCAGACTCCATGGTCTAAAATAAAACTGATGATGATGTGAATAAAAATAAATAAAGAGATGTTTGAAGATGTAATCACATGTTGAAGGAAAAGGAAAGAAATGATTAGGGTTTAGAGTGAAGTGGAAAACAGAGACATGAGTCATATTCTAAGTTACGCTTCCTTCTCCTTTATAAAGACTTGGTTTCATTTAAACACATCCATCACCTTTTCCCTTCTAACTGTCTAACTAATTAATTAATTAAATAATTACGCCTACTATTACTCTGGCTAGTCACTTGATTTCTTGAGATCTCAAGTTGAACTCCCACTAACATCACTTATAAGGACATTGACGGCAACATGCCACCGAGCCGAACCGGATTTTACCGCAGTGTACCTTTGGGCGAGCGGGTTTCCCGGAACTGGTGGCTTAGTGACTCGGGTATGCATCCAACTCTGCCCGTTATAGAGGAGGGGATGCATTTGCTCGATTGAAAGAATCTCAGAATGCAAATCCGGTGATTTAGTTGCCGTTCAAAAAAATAATAATAATTACGCATAACATGTTAATTCTATGTACAGGGAAAGATAATAAATTCATTTTAACCATACAGTTTTATACTTCTTTACTTCACGTTTACATTCAATAAATTTACTCTACGTAGTTAATTTTTATAGCTTAAATGAACAAAAATACATTATCAAATTAGAAAACTAGTTGTACAACATAAATATATTGCATGTTCTTATTTAATTAATTTATTATTGTTACCGTAAAAAGCTTCCCTATAAGGTTATCCGTAGTCATAAAGCCCTTTGTAGGGCGTTATGCGACACGTGTCGTGCCACGTCACACAGTGGCGTTATATCACTAGAGTCCGTAGTCATAAAGCCCCTACCCATCAATACCTAATTATTAATTTTCGTTTTTATTAATTAATTATAAAAACCTTGCTTTATTTTGATTGGTCCAAACTTTGAAAACAACCCCCATCACCGGCGTTATATATATGGCGCCACCCAACTTTTTTTATCTCATAAAGCCCCTCGTAGTGGTGTTTGGGGCTTTATAGGGGCTTTATGAAGGCATATAACACCCCACTACACATGCTCTAAGCACAAAGAAGGTGGATTGAAATATAAATAGCATTTAGTGATAAAAAGTTGTATTATTTATATCAACTGTTCCGTGTGTGTTACAAAAACTCAATATATAAAATTAACGATAAAATACCAATTGTATAATAAATGAATTACTTAACACTAACCAAAAGTATTTTAACAATTTTGTCCTTGTTTTAGTTTCTATATTACAATTATTTATTAACTGTTTTTATACAATACATATGGTCTTAACAAGGTTTTAAGAGATTGTTATATTGAAATATATCAAGATTTCGTATACCTTTTGTAACACCTCGAAAAATTTCGTCCAATAATGTCTTGACACGTGTCATAAGGTTCCGGTATGTGAAAACAAACTTTAGAGGGACTAAAAGTGACAAACAGTGAAAACTATGGAACGTAAGGGTCCAAAGTGTCAACAATGGATAAATAGACTCTATGATAACCCAACATAATGTTTATAACCTTAAACGGATGGTTCATGGATCATACGACGCGGAAATTGCACAAAAGTGAGGAATTGCAAACTATAGGGGCCAAAAGTGTCAACATGTTTAATTTATACCTCTGAGTGAACTTTTGGCAGACCCGAAGCTTTGAGAAGCTAAAATATACTCACTAGAATATGTGGTTAAAATTTCGTGAAGTTTCGTCAACGTATGAGAAAGTTATGGCCAAAACCGTACTTAAGGGACTAAAAGCGTCAACGTCGAATTTCATGGCTTTTCGGTTGAGCGCAAAGTTATCCGAGGACATTACCATGTAGGTAAATGTCCCAAGGTTCTTAAAAACCAAGTTTGGGGGTTTACGGGTCGAGAAAAGTAGCCGAAACATCGCGTACAAGTTCAGGGACCAAAGCTGTCAATGTTTGAAAGTTGTTGGCTGATCAGCAGGTCAGGCGACCCGCCTGGACTGACCCAAGCGGGCCGCGTGAGACCCCCAGTACCAAAAATTCACGAAAATTGCAAATTAAGTCCGAATTTCAAGCTGTAAACAGCTCATGGCACCTCCTTTTGCTCCAATTAAATGTCTTGCATGGCTAGGACAACAGTGTGCTACTCCCAAGCCTCTGAATTCAGCTTTAAAGCAAATCAAAGCTCATTTTCTTGGCATTCCCTTTGTGATCAAGAAGCTCTCATTTGCAAGAACCTTCAAGGCAGACTTCTGGAGCTAATCTGAGCATCAAGGCCGATTCCTAGTGTTAACTAAGCTTCCATAGGACCTTTGTAAGCTTCTAATTCAATCTCTAATTCGTTCTTGCATCGATTATTAGTAAAAGTCAAACTGATTGTTCATATACTTTGACTTTCTGATTAAACGAGTTTCACTCAGTCATTTCTCAAATTGAAACCAGATATATGTTGGTATTTATGTGGGAAACAAACCCTCAAAAGGGTAATCTCTGAATCCCACTATATGCATGCTAATTGTCGAGTCAAACGTGTTTCTAAAAAGTCAACAGAAGTGATTTTGCAAAAATAAGCTTGAATGGTAATGTAAATGACATGCAATCTGTTTGATCATCATAGATAGCTTTATAATGAATATAAGAATGTGTTATACCACGATCAACTCGACAATCTATGGTATAGATACGAATTGGAACCGAAAGTCTTGTAAAACGACTAATTCGTAGACTATCGATTCGGATGTTTGAGATCTGTATTGGAGAGCATTTTTGACCTTTTTTTATTTTGGTAAAACTTTCTGGAATTTTTGTTGGTTGAGTCTATACTTAGCCGATTCAATTGCATGTTTCCGATTATGCTTAAAAGTTGACTATTTTGTCCTTTTTGATATAAAACGTGATTTTTGGAAAAGTGAAAGGATAGAAATCTTTATTTCTAATATATAAACTTGCACCGAAAATTTCGGATCAGTTGGTGGTCCAGATTTTGAGTTATGGCCATTAGCGCAAAACTATGTTCTTAAGTTACATAAACGGCCCTTTTCGCATATAACCCATTTCAGGCCACATTTTGATACAAAACTTTTTACCCACTGATGTTATATAATATTTTGGGATTTTAGATGATTTTTATTTAATTTTTGGCTGATCGTATCTTAGATCGCCTAGTTATTTCGGTTTATGTCGGTTTTGACCGTTTAAGCCATAAAATGAGTTTTATGCATCCTTTTGACCCGAAACCTTTTCCTACTGATTTTATATGTTAAATAAATTATTTTGAGCCTTCTGGAAATATAAAAATCTCAGCTTTCATATATAAACCCGGAAACGGCTCTAAATCGCATTTTTAGCGTTTTAAGCGCATAGTAAGCATTATACCCGTTTTTAACATATAAGACTTATACCTACTGATGTAATTAGTATATTTTCATATAATAACAGTAAGTATAAGTATATGAACTCAGGTTTCCAGTTTTGGCAGTTTTAGCCCTTGTGAAATTACTAAAATACCCCTACGGTGCATAGTTTGATTTTAAATGTTAAGTTTGGTTTATGGGTCATACCCTACTGTTATAATATGTTAAATGGAGTATATTTTCTGTATAAACCAGACCCGAAACTCAGATTTCTAATTCGACTCTTTTATAATCTTTTAAATGACCAAAATGCCCTTCTAAGGCATAAATTGGGTTTAAACTTATTCCGGGCAATATAGGACAAAACTTACTGATGTTATATCATATTTAAAGCATATTATCTCAGGGAACTTGCATTTGACTCTCTTGGCTACCCGTAACGCCCTTATTGCGTTCGGTTCGGTTTACGTAACTAGTTTGCGTAAATTGACCGAAACGGGTCAAACGTTATCATTTTTATCTCAAAATCCAGAATGTATTTAGCATACCCATATTATACAATATTCAAACTTGTCGGGTCTAAATCATATTCTATCCGGTCTTTCGCTTAATCGCGCGTAAACCGTATCATCCTTAAAACTAACCGGTCAAAGCTTAAGCTTAAATAAAAGACCCGTTAGAAATCTAATAGGTTAATTATAAACCTTTGTTCCAGATTAGGAGGCCCAGTAAAAGCTACCACACTTATCGTTTGTGTTACATACTTGCTCAGGTAAATACATTTTGACTTATTTTCCCTATACGGGCTTGGGGTACGGTATTTAAAATACCGCTTGATCGGGCGCACAAGTCCTGCGCCTTATGGGTGTACAGTCTTGAATAGCTTGTGCGATTCGTTTAAACAGTCTTGTCTTACTTTAGGCTTTGGGGGTTTATTGACCGTGTCCCGGATATCCATGGCATTATCTTACGAGATGGCCACGACCAGAGCACGGGGTGTAGGCGTACACTCGGCGTGTATAACTCTTTAATGTGGTGTGTCATTTAATCTTTAGCCCGGACAGTAGATCCCAGGCCACCAAAGATACGAGTGCATGTAATTCGTTCACAAGTTTATATTGCATAATTATCCCAAGTTAATAAAAAATATTTATGCCTTGTGCATTTAAATCAATTTTCAATCATTTTCAAAATGAGTCAGTCGATTTGTATTTACCAGTGTAAACTGACGTATTTTTCCCAAAAGGTTAAGTGCAGATACTATACGGAATAGGCTGGCTGTTTCCTAAGAGCGTCCACTATAGTCTCGCAAGCTCGGACGACAAAATATATGTTGAACAATTTTTATCTTATTTTATTGATCCGCCTGTGGATCCGTTTCAACTACTGTGATATTATTATTGCACTTTATTTAAAAGTTGAAATGTATCTATTCTGCTTCCGCTGTGCATTATTATATTGTGTTGATTGTCTATGACGATGCCAACTACGTCACTGTACCCCACACCGGGCCCACCGGTGACACGTGGAAATCAGGGTGTGACAGGTTGGTATCAGAGCCAACGCTGAGTGAATTAAACACTAGTCCTTTGTGTTTAATCTCAGTTACACAATTGCACAATCCTCGATTTTCGAGTCTAGACAAAGAACTTAGGAAATGTTCAACATTTCGTTTATTTTATTTTATTTTTATTATTTGCTTTGTCTTATATATTTGTTGTGCAACTTGTTTAATTTTTGACAGGATCATCATGCCGCCACGTATGCGAGGACGAGGAGGATTCGCTACATCTCACGACCATGAGGCAGGACCCTCACACAGGCGAGCCCCGTCAGCTACGCACAACACTGCAGCCAATGATCTTTGGGGATCATTCGCCGAGCCGGCTAGACACTCGGTGTCTATGAGCACTTCGCCATCACTACCCCAATCATTTGGGCCCCACTCAGAAAATGGGCCCCATGGTTCCCATGGATCTTATATACCTCTTCATCAGTCGCCCCACCAATACCCAGCACCAGTTTACCAGGGTATGTATAACCCTGATGCTTATTTGGACGAGCTGGTGGGGCATAACCCACTAGGACCGGAGGACCACTTTCCTGGTGATCACGAGATGGAAGTTGATGAAGACACGGACCCTTCACTGCCACCGTCAGGTACGCCCAACCATCCCATCGAGATATCGGATGGGTCACCATTTAGGGGATCACCCTACAATGGTGTTGACAGCTTTCAAGAGAGGTTTCGGCAGCACGATTGGTATTACACCCCCAGCCGCCACAACTCTCCGATGCTCCAGTCTCACCATGGATCGCCGGTGCACTCGCAGCACCACTCTCAGCAGCAGCAGCCTCAGCAGCAGCCGCCTCTGCAGCAGGACCTATCTGAGGCCCTATGGCGCGACGTGATCACTCCGTCGCCACCGCCACCACCAGTTTTACCTCCTCCGCCTCAGAGGCCAAGGAGGAATGCGCGTATGTCCACGCGCGGAGGGATTCGCATAGGCACCCCTCCACACGTTGGTAGCAGTCGCTACACGCCTCTTCACGAGGAGTCCGAGACGGGAGAGTCTCCGCATCCCGTATCGGAGGTCACTTCAGTACCGATCCCGCCTCTGCCGCCGCAGAACTATGGAGAGCCGATTCCGGCTTATGCCAGCGCAGCTCAGTTTAACCCATTCGAGCAGATTTTCCCACAGGGTTACGACTACACAGGAGACCCTTATTGGCAAGCTGCAAACTACAGCTCGCTTCCACCTAGTGGTCCATTTGGAGACACTTGGGCTGCTGGGTAGTCTACTTTCGGTTACCCTCCGGGTTACCAGCAGCCACAGCAGTACCAGCCACCGCCACCGGCGCCTATGATGTCGCCGCCGCAGGTTCAAGAAATCCTGCATGGGATTAACAGCATGCGACGTGAGTTGCAACACGAGATGCGAGCTGATCGCCGGCGCAACAGTGGCATGTTCAAGAAGGTGTTTGACTTACTCAAGGGTAAGAGTAAGAAGGATCATTGAATCCTTTGATTGTTATCTCTTTACTCATGTCCCTGCGTGGACATCTATTCCCGTACTCTACCCCTGCGTGGGTATATTTCCTTTATTCTACCCCTGCGTGGGTATGTTGTTCTGTTAACCCCTGCGTGGGTTTATTTTTATTTTGTTTATTGTCGTGGTTAGTTGTTAGCCCCTGCGCGGGCATGTTATTCATGTTATTTGAATTAAAGTCCCGTTTAGGGCAAAGATGTACTAGTACTTTATTCAAAATTTGAAATGGTTAATTTGAATTTCTCATTTTATTTATGTGCATGAATTTAATATTTAAAATAATGGAAAATATCAATTTTTTTTTATTTTGATTTGCCATTTTAATAAGAATCTTAGTAAGGTATAACCTAGCTTGAATGCCTTATTAACAGGCCTGGCCATGATGGTAAAACCTGGTTGAAGAGATTCAAGTCTCTGTTAACATCTGTAAACATGTTAACATTCCTGGCCAAGCGTGATCTGAAAAATCACACAAGCCACCCTTTTTAATAAATTATTTACAGATTATATCTGTACACAAGTCTGTTAGTGACTTGATACCTACGGGTTATGACTATGTCATATAGTGGCAGTTGTGGTTTATGACTCTCTGTCTAGAAAAGGATTATTTGTTTAATTATACAATTTATAATCCTATAAAAATCTAAATTTATAATTTAGTAATTGTCCAAAGTGACTAGGCCTATTGTGCCAATATATATATTTTCATTCCTTGATTGCTAACAAGAGCCTGAATGAAATTTATCAAATTAACTGTTAAGGTTCTTGATACCATGGTTAATAAATCGTCTAGAACGATAATACTGTTAGGTTTCTAAATAGACCTTGTCCTTTATTGTAGCTTAAAGCTACAATGGCCAAATCGGAGGAGACCAACAGTCATTCTGGGGAACACTCAGATAATGCAAAGATTCACGTCACTGGTGCAGAGTTGCAAGCACTGATAGATAACGCTGTTGCCAAAGCTATGGATAGGCAATTCAGGGAATCTAGCGGTACTCGGAGCAGGACCCGAACAGTAACGCACGTAAAGCCTAAGACTCACTCTGAGGCTCATAGTAAGCCACCTTCTAAAAAGGGTGAGCCGAAGAAGGATGAGGATGATAATCACTCCTCCAACCACAGCAGCATCCCAAAGCAAGAAGTTAAGATGAAGCATGATACGCACAGCAGGTCCTGTACGTACAAGTATTTCGTATCTTGCAAGCCCAGAGATTTCACTAGGGAAAAGGGAGCCGTCGATTGTATGACGTGGATTGATGAGATGGATACTGTGGTTGATATCAGCGGGTGTGCTGATAGGGATGTTGTGAAGTACGCGTCCCAGTCGTTCAAGGGAGACGCGTTACCATGGTGGAAGTCGCTTCTACAAGCTACTGGAAAGACCGCTCTGTATAGCATGACATGGGATCAGTTTGTAGCACTGATCAAGGAGAATTTCTGTCCGCAGCATGAGGTCGAAAGAATAGAATCGGATTTCGTATCCCTGGTTATGAAGAATCTCGATTGTCAAGCGTACCTTACTACGTTCAACACTTTATCTCGGTTAGTGCCTTATCTGGTGACCCCGGAGCCGCGAAGGATTGCTCGATTTATTGGGGGTCTGGCACCGGAGATAAAGGCAAGCGTCAAGGCTTCAAGGCCTACTACATTTAGATCAGTAGCTGATCTATCCCTCTCCCTCACTCAAGATGTTGTCAGATTGAGAGCTATGAAGAGCTCAGAGGAGAACAAAAGGAAACGTGAGGATGACACCTCACGAAGATCTGAGAAACGACACAAGGGAAACAACGACCATAGGAAAGGGTCGGGGTTCAAGAAAGGAGATCAGTCGGGTGAGAAACCCAGATGCAAGGTTTGTAAGAGGCATCATTTTGGGAGATGCAGGCAGGAGTCTAAATCCCAGTCTTTCGAGAAACGTTGTGGGATCTGCAAGTCCACAGATCATAAAGCTGTGGATTGCAAGAAAATGAAGGATGCAACTTGTTTCGGTTGCAACGAAAAAGGTCACATCCGGCCAAATTGCCCAAAGAATGCGAGGAAGGCAGATGAAGGAAAGAAGACTAATGCGAGAGTCTTCAGAATGGACGCCAAGGAGGCAGTTCTTGACGACAACGTCATTACAGGTACGTTTCTTGTAAATGATGTTTTTGCTAGAGTCTTGTTTGATTCAGGAGCTGATAAGTCGTTTGTAGATGATAAGTTTTGTAAATTGTTAAACCTTCCTGTTAGAACCTTAAGCGTGAAATATGAGGTGGAATTAGCCGATGGAACCATAGAAACCGCCTCGACTGTTCTAGATGGATGTGTTATATCCATTAGGAATCATTCCTTCCCGTTATCCTTGCTTCCCTTTAAGCTAGCTGGATTCGACATAGTGATAGGAATGAATTGGTTGTCGAGTAACCAAGCCCAGATTCTGTGCAATAAAAAGCAGGTGATAGTGAAGACTCCGTCTGGTGAGTCACTTACTATTCAAGGAGATACCCATCACGGATTGCCGGAGCAAGTGTCCATGCTCAAGGCATCCAGATGCATGCAGAAAGGATGTGTCATTTATATGGCACAAGTTACCATTGATGAGCCGAAGCCGAAGATTGAAGATATTCCTGTTATCTCGGAGTATCCTGAAGTATTTCCTGAAGAACTACCCGGTTTGCCACCAGATAGGCAAGTGGAGTTCCGGATAGACATCATTCCAGGCGCAGCACCTGTAGCAAGAGCACCGTATAGATTGGCACCAACGGAGATGAAGGAGTTGAGGACACAGTTGGATGATTTGTTAGCTAAAGGTTTTATTAGACCTAGCTCGTCTCCTTGGGGAGCGCCAATCTTGTTCGTTAAGAAGAAGGATGGATCGATGCGTCTGTGCATCGATTACCGTGAGCTTAATAAGGTCACTATCAAGAATCGGTATCCGTTACCCAGGATCGACGATCTGTTCGATCAGTTACAAGGAGCAAGCTATTTCTCCAAGATTGACCTAAGGTCAGGATATCATCAGTTAAAGGTCAAGGATGAAGACGTACACAAGACCGCGTATAGGACTCGTTATGGACATTACGAATTCCTAGTGATGCCGTTTGGGCTCACAAACGCACCAGCCGCGTTCATGGAACTCATGAATCGTGTCTGCAAGCCTTATTTAGATAAATTCGTTATCGTCTTTATTGACGACATCCTTATCTACTCGAAGAGCCAAGCTGACCATGAGAAACACCTTCGTTGTATTCTCAAACTTCTGCATCAAGAGAAGCTTTATGCCAAATTTTCGAAGTGTGAATTTTGGCTTCGAGAAGTCCAATTCCTTGGACATATAGTAAGCGAGCGTGGTATCCAAGTAGATCCCGCTAAAGTAGAAGCAGTCATGAATTGGTAGGAGCCAAAGACTCCTACCGAGATTCGTAGTTTCCTCGGATTGGCAGGATATTATAGGCGATTTATCGAGAACTTTTCAAGAATTGCTGCGCCCCTAACTTCGTTGACTCGTAAGAAGATTAAGTTTGATTGGGGCCCTAAGCAGCAGGAATCCTTCGATATTTTGAAGAAGAAGCTGAGCAATGCTCCAGTGTTGACATTGCCCGATGGCATAGAAGATTTCATAGTGTATTGCGATGCATCGCACAATGGTATGGGCTGTGTGCTCATGCAGAGAGGCAAAGTCATTGCCTACGCTTCTCGCCAGCTCAAGGTGCACGAGAAGAACTACACCACCCACGATTTGGAATTGGGTGCAGTTGTGTTTGCTTTGAAGCTATGGAGACATTACTTGTATGGAACCAAGTGCATAATTTATTCGGATCACAAGAGTCTTCAACACTTGTTCAATCAGAAGGAATTGAACATGCGTCAAAGGCGATGGATGGAAACTCTCAATGATTACGACTGCGAGATACGATACCATCCAGGCAAGGCAAATGTGGTTGCCGACGCCTTAAGCAGAAAGGAAAGGGTGAAACCAATCAGAATCAATGCCAAGCGCATTGAGATAAGGAATAATTTGAATGAAAGGGTGTTAGCTGCACAGAAGGAAGCTGTGTTGGAAGCTAACTATCCTGCAGAAAAGTTAGGAGTAACTGAGGAGCAGTTATCCTACGACAAAGATGGAATGCTACGACTAAACGGACGAATATGGGTTCCAGTCTATGGAGGACTTCGGGATGTTATCCTCCAGGAAGCCCACAGCTCTAAATATTCCGTTCATCCTGGAGCTGATAAGATGTACCAGGATTTGAAAGCAAACTACTGGTGGATTGGTTTGAAAAAGTCAGTAGCTGAACATGTAGCAAAGTGTTTGACTTGTGCGCAAGTCAAAGCTGAGCATCAGAAGCCGTCAGGTTTGCTTCAACAACCTGAAATTCCCAAATGGAAATGGGAAATGGTGACAATGGATTTTATCACCAAGTTGCCGAAGACGAAAAAGGGAAATGATACCATATGGGTCATAGTAGACAGACTGACTAAGTCAGCCCATTTTCTACCCATCAAGGAGACGTATAGCTCAGATATGCTAGCACAATTATACGTCGATAAAATTGTAGCATTGCATGGTATACCTGTATCTATTATCTCTGATAGAGATACGAGGTATACGTCGCATTTTTGGAAGAGTTTCCAACAATCATTGGGCACTCGTTTGAATTTTAGTACGGCTTACCATCCTCAGACCGATGGTCAGAGTGAGCGTACTATTCAAACTTTGGAAGACATGCTTCGTGCATGTGCGATCGACTTGGGTGGTAGTTGGGATAAGAACCTACCGCTAATTGAATTCTCCTACAACAATAGCTACCATTCCAGCATAAAGGCTGCGCCTTTTGAGGCCCTATATGGTAGGAAGTGTAGATCGCCCATTTGTTGGGCAGAAGTTGGAGAAGTCCAACTGTCAGGACCAGATATCGTCTTCGAGACGACAGACAAGATCGCCCAGATTCGCGATCGTTTGAAAGCTGCCAGGGATAGGCAGAAAAGTTATGCGGATCCTAAGCGCAAAGACTTTCACTTCGATGTAGGTGATAAAGTATTGCTTAAAGTATCGCCCTGGAAAGGTGTGATGCGATTTGGAAAGAAAGGCAAGCTAAGCCCGAGATACATAGGAACTTTCGAGATTATCGAACGTATCGGGTCAGTCGCTTACAAGTTAAACTTGCCTGAAGAGCTTAGTGCTATTCATAATGTGTTCCACATCTGTAATTTGAAGAAGTGTTTCGCTGACGATTCGCTGGTTATACCGCATACAGATATACACATAGACGAAAGTTTGAAATTTGTGGAAAAACCTTTGTCGATTGAGGATCGACAGGTAAAGAAGCTTCGAAGGAAGCACGTGCCTATTGTTAAGGTCAAATGGGATGCCCGTAGAGGTCCCGAATACACGTGGGAAGTGGAATCCACGATGCAAGAGAAATACCCTCATTTGTTTCAGTAAATCTCGGGGACGAGATTTCTTTTAAGGGGGTGAGGATGTAACACCTCGAAAAATTTCGTCCAATAATGTCTTGACACGTGTCATAAGGTTCCGGTATGTGAAAACAAACTTTAGAGGGACTAAAAGTGACAAACAGTGAAAACTATGGAACGTAAGGTCCAAAGTGTCAACAATGGATAAATAGACTCTATGATAACCCATCATAATGTTTATAACCTTAAACGGATGATTCATGGATCATACGACGCGGAAATTGCACAAAAGTGAGGAATTGCAAACTATAGGGGCCAAAAGTGTCAACATATTTAATTTATACCTCTGAGTGAACGTTTGGCAGACCCGAAGCTTTGAGAAGCTAAAATATACTCACTAGAATATGTGGTTAAAATTTCGTGAAGTTTCGTCAACGTATGAGAAAGTTATGGCCAAAACCGTACTTAAGGGACTAAAAGCGTCAACGTCGAATTTCATGGCTTTTCGGTTGAGCGCAAAGTTATACGAGGATATTACCATGTAGGTAAATGTCCCAAGGTTCTTAAAAACCAAGTTTGGGGGTTTACGGGTCGAGAAAAGTAGCCGAAACATCGCGTACAAGTTCAGGGACCAAAGCTGTCAATGTTTGAAAGTTGTTGGCTGATCAGCAGGTCAGGCGACCCGCCTGGACTGACCCAAGCGGGCCGCGTGAGACCCCCAGTACCAAAAATTCGTGAAAATTGCAAATTAAGTCCGAATTTCAAGTTGTAAACAGCTCATGGCACCTCCTTTTGCTCCAATTAAATGTCTTGCATGGCTAGGACAACAGTGTGCTACTCCCAAGCCTCTGAATTCAGCTTTAAAGCAAATCAAAGCTCATTTTCTTGGCATTCCCTTTGTGATCAAGAAGCTCTCATTTGCAAGAACCTTCAAGGCAGACTTCTGGAGCTAATCTGAGCATCAAGGCCGATTCCTAGTGTTAACTAAGCTTCCATAGGACCTTTGTAAGCTTCTAATTCAATCTCTAATTCGTTCTTGCATCGATTATTAGTAAAAGTCAAACTGATTGTTCATATACTTTTACTTTCTGATTAAACGAGTTTCACCCCGAAAATATAAATCTTTATATAAGAATATAAGGATTTCATAAACAAGAAATAAACATGTAGAAACTTTAACCTAGTTAAAGTTTACAAGTCTTGAAAATAACTTACACTTAGTTAAAACCCTTGTATTTAAAAAGAAATGGTAACTAAGGGACTAATCTTGCCAAGAATCAAAAGTAAATTGTTAATTGTAACAAAATTAAACCAAACACACCAAATTAGTGTGTCTGGTCGACAGAAGCAAGGCAAGGGGCGACCCCCATTGTTCCAAAACCCTAACATCACCATTTCTTGCAAATTGAAGGCTCAAATCCTAACCAAAACAAAATCCGAGCTTAGAATCGTGTTCCTCATCACGAGAGGGTTAAGAGGTATGTAAAATTTTGTGAGAATTCACTACTTGAAATTCTCATGAATCTAGCAAATCTGAAATTTTGTTGATGCATGATAGTAATTAGTTAGATTAAAGATGATATAGTGTCTAGGATTAAAACCTAGACAACTATATGTGAAATCATGCCTTAATTCAGGAAAATTCCATGAATCCATAGATGTTAAGTTATGGGTTTTGTATGTTGATGATGAATATTGGGATTTCGAGTGTAATCCTAGTATAAAGTCCATTATAAGATGTAATTCCAGTGATATTGATGCTAAATGTATGCAAAAATTTCTATTATGGTGATATTTGATGGCAAATCATAAAGTCATGAACTTGTTTATGAAGGTGGGAAAATTCGACCCGCTAGGTGTTTGTAGAAATGCCTAAGTGGGAAATTAAATGTGAATTTTGAATAAAAACGCAGATTTGATAATGGTCCATGATTATGTGATTATGGTCATAAAAAGGAGTTCTAAACATGTTATGAAAACTGAATTTTCTAGGCAAGGAGTCCGGTTCATCTAGCGACAAGCCGGAGGGAATTCACGAGGAAAAGACGCGCTCTAAAAGGTATGAAATTTTATTGTTTCATCACATTATAATTATTATTAGCTTTATGCGTTGCTTGAAAGAAAGGAAAGCATGAGTACCGAGAATTTCCATTATAACATGAAATCGGCTATTGCCTTAAAACAAGTTATAAGCATGAAAATTGAGCATCCGTAAGGTGTCTAATTTCAGCACCTAAACGGGTCAAACAAGTTCTGGAAATAAACACGAAGCATGACTTAATGTATTGTGCGAATATCATTTGAAGCATAGGCCGTGTAGTGAATACCATAGATAAATTCTTAAACCTTGTTCTTATTATAGATGCGACGTTTTGGTTAGAATGCATGATTGTAGTACGAAAGAATAAATGGAAATCTTGCAATTTAGAGTGAATGTTAACTCCCGTTACATGCCCAATTAAGTTGTAATTGAGGAATGTGATGACCGAAATACATACATGAAAAACTAGCCCAGCCGTCTATTGATTTATGTGAAACTATGCTGTCTTGTAACATAAAGAATCAGCAAGAATCCTGCATATTTAACAAGGGAGTTATGTGCAGAGTCTACCGTAAATTACGGTGGTACCGTAATTTACGGTGACCTGCAACTCTGTTACGGTGGATCTCTACTGTGTTACGGTAGACCCCCAAATGTTCAGGAGCCACCGTAATTTACGGTGACACCGTAAATTACGGTGAAGCCCTGTTTGATGAACTTTATTTCTCGTTTTGAATAAGTTTTCGAATCTAATCCAATTTCGTGACTTCCATGGTTAACACTACTAATGCTTGTTAAACATGATAGCTTTCAGGTACCAAGTGAAGGATGAAGATCAAGCTAGTTAACTCGAACCGAACACTCTAGCAAACGCTTCCGCATATAACCTTTTGTTTTAAAAACCATGTAAACAATTGTAGTTAATGTCTTGGTTATGATTTTGTAAAGATTGTACAAGTTTGTGGTGCTTAGATGGATTAAAATGATGAAAGTTTTTGTTAAGTCAATATTTTGACATCTAATGCAAGGTTTTTATGTATATAAATCTGGTTTTATAAGCTGGGTCTTACAAGTTGGTAATCAGAGCTTAAGGTTGCCAATAAGTGTTCGGTTCAAGCTTGATCAACATCCGGTAAGAGTTATTGCTTAAGTGAAATTTAGAAGTATAGAAATAATTCACAAAAGAATATACATGGAAAAGAGTGTATAAACACACTCAAACACAAGAAAAGCATGAAACAAGAATAATAGAATCAAGAGTGTGTAAGCACACTCAAACACGAGAAAAGCATGAGACAAGAATGATTGAGTCAAGTTGCGAACTTGATCAAATCAAAACAAGTAAAACATGTATTACAATGAAATGTTTAACAATATATGTAAACATTTCAGTATCAAAGATGGCAAGCGGAGGTGACGGTGATGCGGTGCCAAGAGTCACCGAACAGATGAGAATAGTGATTGCCGAAGAAGTTGGAAAGGCGATCGAAAACAGCTTATCGAACTTCATTGATAAAATCCAAAATACGGTTTTATCAGTGGTTGAAGAAAGAATCAAGAAGCTAGAAGATAATTCAAATCTAGCAAAGGAAAAATCCGGGGAACGAAAACCTTGTTCATACAAGGAATTCATAGCTTGTAAACCGCCTATCTATAATGGGGAAGTTGATCCAATCGTGTGTCAGCGATGGATAGGCGATATCGAGGGAGTGTTCGAGAGAACACATTGTGATGAAAATGACTACGTAGCTTATGGCACGGGTCAGTTAAGAGGTCAAGCGAAGGATTGGTGGGATAACAAAAAGAAGGAGATTGGAAACGAAGCGGCTAAGGCCATGACGTGGGAGGAGTTTAAGACGCCGTTTCTTAAACACCATAGCCCCAAAGCGGTTATAAACAAGATCAAGGAAGAGTTCATGCAACTCAGACATAAGGGTGAATCCATAGACAAGATCACGGGGGTGTTTATGGACAAAATGAAGTTCTGTGACGATCTGATCACGAACGAAGAACAAAAAGTCTATTACTACCATAATATGCTGAGCGCTGAATACAGGGAGTTCATAACCCCTTCAAAGTATGAGACCCTTACCGAGATTGTCAATGCTGCTCGGGAAAGGGAGATTGAGTTGAAGAAGAGTATAGAGCGGGGTGAACGAAGGGCACAGGATATAAATCCAAGCCCTACCAAGAAAGAAAGAACAAATGAAACGTCAAAGAAATCAGATGCAAAGGGCGGTACACCAAGTTGCAAAATCTGCGGCAAGAATCATAAGGGTGAATGTCGCTTCAAAGATAAGCCTTGTCCTATATGTCGAAAAACGGGACATATGGCTATATCATGCCCGGAAAAAGTGACCGTTTGTTACAACTGTTACCGAACGGGTCATAAAAGATCGGAGTGCCCAGAATTGGCGGGAAAGAAAGAAGGGCAAGACTCAAAAGGTGAAGCCGCAAAAGCCAAAGCAAGATCCTTTCAATTGACCGCTGCTGAAGCAAAGGTCGAACCTGACGTGGTCTCAGGTATATTCACTATAAATTCAATTCCCGCACGTGTGTTATTTGATACCGGTGCGAATAAATCCTTTGTTTCATATGGATTTATTCGACACCCCTCATTTGTTCTAACAAAATTACCTATGCCTTTAGAGGTAGAGATAGGTAATAATAAAAGCTTTATTGTCTGTGATGTATGTCAAAACTGCACGATGAATATTAATGACGAGGAATATGCAATAGACTTGATCCCGATGTCGATGGGAGAATTCCAAGTGGTAGTGGGAATGGATTGGCTATCCCGTTACCACGCAAAAGTGGTTTGTTTCCGAAAGGAAATAAAACTAACTTCCCCTAGCGGAAAGCAAGTTACAATATATGGAGAAAAGGGAGGTAACCCGGTGATATGCTCAACGCTAGAAGCTCGCAAACTCATGAAACATGGATGCAAGGCCTTTATGGTATATGCGAGCGAAACGGAAAAGGAACTCCTCAAAATTGGGGATGTACCAGTCGTGCGAGATTATGAAGACGTGTTTCCGGAAGAACTACCGGGGATACCGCCAGAACGGGAGGTAGAGTTCGGAATCGAGTTGATTCCGGGCGCGAAACCCGTGGCCAAGGCGCCATACCGACTTGCACCGTCGGAGTTATAAGAATTGATGTCTCAAATCCAGGAATTTCTTGACAAGGGATTTATCCGACCGAGTGTGTCACCGTGGGGCGCACCAGTCTTATTCGTGAAAAAGAAAGATGGCAGTATGCGCATGTGTATCGATTACCGGGAGTTAAACAAACTCACGGTGAAGAATCGATACCCACTTCCAAGAATTGACGATTTATTCGACCAACTGCAAGGAGCAAGTTGGTTTTCCAAAATTGATCTCCGATCCGGTTATCACCAATTGAAAGTCAAGGAGGAGGACGTACCCAAAACGGCTTTCCGTACGAGGTACGGGCATTATGAATTCCTTGTAATGCCTTTCGGATTGACCAATGCGCCTGCGGCTTTCATGGACCTCATGAACCGGGTTTGCAAACCCATGCTAGATAAGTCGGTAATTGTATTTATCGACGACATTCTGGTATATTCAAAGAGTGAAGCCGAGCACGTGTGTCATTTGTGGGAAATATTAGACACACTTAGACGAGAGAAGCTATATGCAAAATTCGCGAAGTGTGCTTTCTGGTTACGAGAAGTACAGTTTCTTGGGCATCTTATTAGTGCTGATGGAGTACTAGTAGATCCGTCAAAGATAGAAGCTGTGACGAAATGGAACCCTCCAAGAAATCCCTCGGAAATCCGAAGCTTTCTAGGGCTTGCGGGATATTATCGGAGATTCATACAGGATTTCTCCAAAATTGCCTTACCCTTGACCAAACTAACTCGTAAGGAGGAAAAGTTTGTGTGGGGCATTAAACAAGAGGAAGCTTTCCAAACACTCAAGGAAAAGTTGACCCACGCTCCGGTACTGACCTTACCGGAAGGGACTGAAGACATGGTGGTTTACTCGGACGCTTCTCAATTGGGGCTCGGATGTGTGTTAATGCAACGAGGTAAGGTTATCGCCTACGCCTCGAGGCAATTGAAGATTCATGAAAATAAATATCCGGTTCACGACTTAGAATTGGCGGCGGTGGTGTTTGCCTTAAAGATATGGAGACATTACTTGTACGGAGTAAAGTTTACAATCTTTACCGACCATAAAAGCTTGAAATATTTCTTCGACCAGAAGGAATTAAACATGCGGCAAAGGCGGTGGTTAGAAACCGTCAAGGACTATGACTGCGAAATACATTACCACCCCGGTAAGGCCAATGTAGTTGCCGATGCGCTGAGTCGCAAAACAGATTATGCCCCGATACGGGTACGATCAATGCAACTGGTTGTGACTTCAAGTTTACTAGAACGAATTCGAGAAGCACAAGATGAAGCTGTAAAGACGGAAAACTGGAAAAAGGAAAGAATAATTGGTCAAGTTAAAGACCTTGAAGTGGGCAGTCACGGCCTAAGAACTCGTTTTAATAGAATCTGGGTTCCTAACACATGTGGTGTTAAGAAGCTTCTGCTAGATGAAGCTCATAAATCCCGTTATTCCATTCACCCGGGGGCGACCAAAATGTATCATGACTTGAAGCAAAACTATTGGTGGCCCGGAATGAAGCGAGACACTGTGAAATACGTGGAAAAATGCTTGACATGCCTGCAAGTCAAGGCGGAACACCAAAAGCCGTATGGTAAACTCCAACCGTTAGAAATTCCGGTTTGGAAATGGGAGCAAATCACGATGGACCTATTGACTAAACTACCTAAAACAAGTCGTGGTTTTGATGCTATTTGGGTGATCGTGGATAGGTTAACTAAAAGCGCCCACTTTATTCCGATTCGTGAAACTTATACATCTGAGAAAATGTCGGAGGTATACACCAATGAAATCATAGCAAGGCATGGGGTACCGATATCCATTGTATCAGACAGAGATACTCGGTTCACCTCGAAATTCTGGCATGAATTCCAAGAACAGATGGGAACTAAATTGTTCCTTAGCACTGCTTATCATCCACAAACTGATGTAATCCGAGCTACAAATGCGAAAATTGATATAGTTCGGACACATTTGAAAGCGGCTCAAGACCGACAAAAAGCATACGCAGACAAAAGAAATAGGCCAATCGAGTTTCAGGTTGGCGATATGGTCATGCTAAAGGTTTCCCCATGGAAGGGTATTATTAGATTCCGAAAAAGGGGAAAATTAAGCCCGAGATTCATTGGGCCATTTAGAATCATTGAACGGGTTGGTAAGGTAGCTTATCGACTTGAATTACCTGAAGAATTGAGTGGAATTCATAGCACTTTCCACGTATCACATCTTCGAAAATGTTTGGCCGACGAAACTGCTCACATCCACTACGACGATATCGAAGTGGATAACAGCCTCAACTATGCAGTAAAACCAATTGCGATTTTAGATCGTAAGGAGAAAAGTTTGAGGAACAAAGTGATAACCCAAGTCAAGGTCAAGTGGGAGCACAGAAAAGGGTCAGACACTACATGGGAATCCGAAGAGGAAATGCGACGTCTACACCCGACATTATTTGGTACGTAATTCGGTTTCGGGGACGAAACCCTTTTTAAGGGGGGTGGACTTGTAACACCCCGAAAATATAAATCTTTATATAAGAATATAAGGATTTCATAAACAAGAAATAAACATGTAGAAACTTTAACCTAGTTAAAGTTTACAAGTCTTGAAAATAACTTACACTTAGTTAAAACCCTTGTATTTAAAAAGAAATGGTAACTAAGGGACTAATCTTGCCAAGAATCAAAAGTAAATTGTTAATTGTAACAAAATTAAACCAAACACACCAAATTAGTGTGTCTGGTCGACAGAAGCAAGGCAAGGGGCGACCCCCATTGTTCCAAAACCCTAACATCACCATTTCTTGCAAATTGAAGGCTCAAATCCTAACCAAAACAAAATCCGAGCTTAGAATCGTGTTCCTCATCGCGAGAGGGTTAAGAGGTATGTAAAATTTTGTGAGAATTCACTACTTGAAATTCTCATGAATCTAGCAAATCTGAAATTTTGTTGATGCATGATAGTAATTAGTTAGATTAAAGATGATATAGTGTCTAGGATTAAAACCTAGACAACTATATGTGAAATCATGCCTTAATTCAGGAAAATTCCATGAATCCATAGATGTTAAGTTATGGGTTTTGTATGTTGATGATGAATATTGGGATTTCGAGTGTAATCCTAGTATAAAGTCCATTATAAGATGTAATTCCAGTGATATTGATGCTAAATGTATGCAAAAATTTCTATTATGGTGATATTTGATGGCAAATCATAAAGTCATGAACTTGTTTATGAAGGTGGGAAAATTCGACCCGCTAGGTGTTTGTAGAAATGCCTAAGTGGGAAATTAAATGTGAATTTTGAATAAAAACGCAGATTTGATAATGGTCCATGATTATGTGATTATGGTCATAAAAAGGAGTTCTAAACATGTTATGAAAACTGAATTTTCTAGGCAAGGAGTCCGGTTCATCTAGCGGACAAGCCGGAGGGAATTCACGAGGAAAAGACGCGCTCTAAAAGGTATGAAATTTTATTGTTTCATCACATTATAATTATTATTAGCTTTATGCGTTGCTTGAAAGAAAGGAAAGCATGAGTACCGAGAATTTCCATTATAACATGAAATCGGCTATTGCCTTAAAACAAGTTATAAGCATGAAAATTGAGCATCCGTAAGGTGTCTAATTTCAGCACCTAAACGGGTCAAACAAGTTCTGGAAATAAACACGAAGCATGACTTAATGTATTGTGCGAATATCATTTGAAGCATAGGCCGTGTAGTGAATACCATAGATAAATTCTTAAACCTTGTTCTTATTATAGATGCTACGTTTTGGTTAGAATGCATGATTGTAGTACGAAAGAATAAATGGAAATCTTGCAATTTAGAGTGAATGTTAACTCCCGTTACATGCCCAATTAAGTTGTAATTGAGGAATGTGATGACCGAAATACATACATGAAAAACTAGCCCAGCCGTCTATTGATTTATGTGAAACTATGCTGTCTTGTAACATAAAGAATCAGCAAGAATCCTGCATATTTAACAAGGGAGTTATGTGCAGAGTCTACCGTAAATTACGGTGGTACTGTAATTTACGGTGACCTGCAACTCTGTTACGGTGGATCTCTACTGTGTTACGGTAGACCCCCAAATGTTCAGGAGCCACCGTAATTTACGGTGACACCGTAAATTACGGTGAAGCCCTGTTTGATGAACTTTATTTCTCGTTTTGAATAAGTTTTCGAATCTAATCCAATTTCGTGACTTCCATGGTTAACACTACTAATGCTTGTTAAACATGATAGCTTTCAGGTACCAAGTGAAGGATGAAGATCAAGCTAGTTAACTCGAACCGAACACTCTAGCAAACGCTTCCGCATATAACCTTTTGTTTTAAAAACCATGTAAACAATTGTAGTTAATGTCTTGGTTATGATTTTGTAAAGATTGTACAAGTTTGTGGTGCTTAGATGGATTAAAATGATGAAAGTTTTTGTTAAGTCAATATTTTGACATCTAATGCAAGGTTTTTATGTATATAAATCTGGTTTTATAAGCTGGGTCTTACACTTTATAATGAATATAAGAATGTGTTTTACCACGATCAACTCGACAATCTATGGTATAGATACGAATTGGAACCGAAAGTCTTGTAAAACGACTAATTCGTAGACTATCGATTCGGATTCGTACATGCATGTTTGAGATCTGTATTGGAGAGCATTTTTGACCTTTTTTTATTTTGGTAAAACTTTCTGGAATTTTTGTTGGTTGAGTCTATACTTAGCCGATTCAATTGCATGTTTCCGATTATGCTTAAAAGTTGACTATTTTGCCCTTTTTGATATAAAACGTGATTTTTGGAAAAGTGAAAGGATAGAAATCTTTATTTCTAATATATAAACTTGCACTAAAAATTTCGGATCAGTTGGTGGTCCAGATTTTGAGTTATGGCCATTAGCGCAAAACTATGTTCTTAAGTTACATAAACGGCCCTTTTCGCATATAACCCATTTCAGGCCACATTTTGATACAAAACTTTTTACCCACTGATGTTATATAATATTTTGGGATTTTAGATGATTTTTATTTAATTTTTGGCTGATCGTATCTTAGATCGCCTAGTTATTTCGGTTTATGTCGGTTTTGACCGTTTAAGCCATAAAATGAGTTTTATGCATCCTTTTGACCCGAAACCTTTTCCTACTGATTTTATATGTTAAATAAATTATTTTGAGCCTTCTGGAAATATAAAAATCTCAGCTTTCATATATAAACCCGGAAACGGCTCTAAATCGCATTTTTAGCGTTTTAAGCGCATAGTAAGCATTATACCCGTTTTTAACATATAAGACTTATACCTACTGATGTAATTAGTATATTTTCATATAATAACAGTAAGTATAAGTATATGAACTCAGGTTTCCAGTTTTGGCAGTTTTAGCCCTTGTGAAATTACTAAAATACCCCTACGGTGCATAGTTTGATTTTAAATGTTAAGTTTGATTTATGGGTCATACCCTACTGTTATAATATGTTAAATGGAGTATATTTTCTGTATAAACCAGACCCGAAACTCAGATTTCTAATTTGACTCTTTTATAATCTTTTAAATGACCAAAATGCCCTTCTAAGGCATAAATTGAGTTTAAACTTATTCCGGGCAATATAGAACATAACTTCCTGATGTTATATCATATTTAAAGCATATTATCTCAGGGAACTTGCATTTGACTCTCTTGGCTACCCGTAACGCCCTTATTGCGTTCGGTTCGGTTTACGTAACTAGTTTGCGTAAATTGACCGAAACGGGTCAAACGTTATCATTTTTATCTCAAAATCCAGAATGTATTTAGCATACCCATATTATACAAGTATTCAAACTTGTCGGGTCTAAATCACATTCTATCCGGTCTTTCGCTTAATCGCGCGTAAACCGTATCATCCTTAAAACTAACCGGTCAAAGCTTAAGCTTAAAGAAAAGACCCGTTAGAAATCTAATAGGTTAATTATAAACCTTTGTTCCAGATTAGGAGGCCCAGTAAAAGCTACCACACTTACCGTTTGTGTTACATACTTGCTCAGGTAAATACATTTTGACTTATTTTCCCTATACGGGCTTGGGGTACGGTATTTAAAATACCGCTTGATCGGGCGCACAAGTCCTGCGCCTTATGGGTGTACAGTCTTGAATAGCTTGTGCGACTCGTTTAAACAGTCTTGTCTTACTTTAGGCTTTGGGGGGTTATTGACCGTGTCCCGGATATCCATGGCATTATCTTACGAGATGGCCACGACCAGAGCACGGGGTGTAGGCGTACACTCGGCGTGTATAACTCTTTAATGTGGTGTGTCATTTAATCTTTAGCCCGAACAGTAGATCCCGGGCCACCAAAGATACGAGTGCATGTAATTCGTTCACAAGTTTATATTGCATAATTATCCCAAGTTAATAAAAAATATTTATGCCTTGTGCATTTAAATCAATTTTCAATCATTTTCAAAATGAGTCAGTCGATTTGTATTTAACAGTGTAAACTGACGTATTTTTCCCAAAAGGTTAAGTGCAGGTACTATACGGAATAGGCTGGCTGTTTCCTAAGAGCGTCCACTATAGTCTCGCAAGCTCGGACGACAAAATATATGTTGAACAATTTTTATCTTATTTTATTGATCCGCCTGTGGATCCGTTTCAACTACTGTGATATTATTATTGCACTTTATTTAAAAGTTGAAATGTATCTATTCTGCTTCCGCTGTGCATTATTATATTGTGTTGATTGTCTATGACGATGCCAACTACGTCACTGTACCCCACACCGGGCCCACCGGTGACACGTGGAAATCGGGGTGTGACACCTTTCGGCTGTTTAATTTGAATTTTTTCGCTCACTTAACTAGTAATCCACACGATATAATTTGAAATCATCATCTTTTTAACAACTATGTAAAATATGTGATGTTGATGTATGTATGCAGCTAATGTCCAAGAACATGGGGAAAAATTAAGATTGAAGGAAACCTCATTTCTTTTGCTCAACGAAACATATTAAAAACTTGCTTTCTGTTTACCAATCAATTTATATGTAAAAACACGTGTATTTCCAATATTTGAATCAAAAGAAGTAAATATAATAAGGGTGGGTCTATTCGCACACGCCTGTTGTCTTTTTGCACATCCAAAGCGCCTCGCTATGGCCAAAGCGGGGCGCTTTGGTCTTGGTCAACAGACAAGGACTGACAGTCAGTCCTTGTCTGTTGACCAAGACCAAAGCGCCCCGCTTTGGCCATAGCGAGGCGCTTTGGATGTGCATTTTTAAACAGATTGGTTGGGGTTGATTTGGGGTTGACGTGGGTTAGTTTGGTAGGGATTTTTGGTTGAATTAGTTTGGTAGAGATTTTTGGAGTAAAAAATTTTTATTTTAGTTTTATTACATATAATTCATAGTTGTTTTATAATTACGTCATTATTTTTATAGAATGTGTATAATATAAGTTCTTAACGTTGTTTATTTTGTTAAATTAAACGAACGCGTTAAATAAAATGTACAGAAAGCCACAAGAATTAAACGTAAACAATCCAGAACCAACGTGATGTAAATAGAAGATTAACTGCAATATATATATATATATATATATATATATATATATATATATATATAGAGAGAGAGAGAGAGAGAGAGAAAGTATAATGTACTTCAAGGCTTAACCTACATTAACATACATGACAAAAAATATAACGTGCGTTATTATCATAGAACGTGCGTGATTATAGTCCCATACGTGATTATGTGGTCCCATGCGTGATTATGTGGTCCCATGCGTGATTATACCCCTGATCTAACGGTTACCATTGTCTCCTACGTGATGTATGATAAGGCTTTTTGTATGTTAACCTTACTCTCTCTCTCTCTCTCTCTCTCTCTCTATATATATATATATATATATATATATATATATATATATATATATATATATATCAGTTTGTACATACAATACACAACAAAAAGGTACAACTGAGTACATAATACATAACAAAACACTAAACAAACAAAGTAATGTACTAATCCTCGTGCGGTGGGGACAGTGGGAGGGGAAGTGGAGGCAACGCAGCGAGCTCTCGTAGATCAACGAGCGCCTGGACGATCCAGTCAATGCGTGCGCCCTGACGTCTGAGGCGCCGGTCGAAGTCCCGAGCCACCTCACGCGCTGCCGGAGGCAGGTCAGCGTAAACGTGCTGCGGGTACTGTGGCGGCTCAGGAGCTGGCTGAACTGGAGGTACCGGGATCTCCTCGACCCGCTCCTCCTGCGCCGGATCCTCGAATATAGGCTGAGCCTGAGCCTGAGCCTGAGCCTGAGGCTGAGCCTCAGGCTGATCGATGCCCAGAGCCTGTAGCTGAGCCTGCTGAGCGGCCCGCTGAACATCAGGAGGGGCTAACAATCCAGGCCTCACCTCAATAACAACCGGGATGACCTCCGGCAACACCTCCGGCTGCCAAATCAGCCCGTTAGCACCCCTGAACCTCAGACCGACATCAAAGGTACGGGTGATCTGCATAGCGAATACTGACGCGCGGCCCAACCTGGATGACGGGACCGGATCGGACAGCAGCGGATCATGCTCGGGCACGATCCCTAGCGAGCGTGCAATGGCGGTGATAAATGAGTCAGTGTGCAGCTGCCCGCGGAGATGCCGGTGGTATGCAGTAGAAAAGTAATCTGCCAGCCTGGCTGCTAGATCGCAGGGCTGGCGGCGTAGTAGGCAGTATAGAAAGAAAAGGTCACTGAGGTTAACCTTCTCCTTGCTGGAACCCCGCGGCACGATAGTCGACGCAATAACATGGTGCAGGTATCGGTGCAAGGGGTCTCTAATGGTGGTGGCCTTTTGCCAGGATTTCCCAAAGGGAGCCCTGGAAATGACCCTTCAGAAACTGATAAGCGTCTGCCTGTCCATCATCGTAACCGCCTGCGTATATAAATCAGTATCAAGCTCAGGCTCAGTGTACAAACCTGTATGGACAGCAAACTCCCGCACATTCATCTCAAACTCTTGACCGGCGAGACGGAATGTAACCTCGTGGACTGGAAAATGAGGGTCCTCCACGTAATCCGCCGGATGCGGCGCGTATGTAAACGTAGAAAGAAACTCGACCGTAAGCTCAGGGTACGAGTCCTCCATCGCTAACTCAAATAGGCGCGACCAAGGAGTATCTAGCCCAACTATATCACGCGCCCGCTCGACCTCTCCCAAGGTAGTCAGCAGCTCCCAGTCTATCCCTACATGCTCCCCAATCTCTATGGTGAGCAACCTAGCGCATCTCCTACTCGCCCGTGAACCCTGCGGAAACTGCAGGTACGGACATGCCGGCTCTTCCTCGTCCCCCACCTCTCCCTCAGCCTCCATATGCTCAATCTCCTCATCGGATAAATCCATCCCTGCACGTTGATCAAATAATAATATTAATTAAACAAATAATATTAAACAAATAATAATATTAAACAAATATTAATAAACAAATAATATTAAACAATTAATAATAATTAAACAAATAATATTAAATAAATAATAATATTAAACAAATATTAATAAACAAATAATAATATTAAACAAATATTAATAAACAAATAATATTAAACAATTAATAATAATTAAACAATTAATAATAATTAAACAAATAATATTAAACAAATAATATTAAATAAACAAATAATAATATTAAATAAATAATAATATTAAACAAATATTAATAAACAAATAATAATATTAAACAAATATTAATAAACAAATAATATTAAACAATTAATAATAATTAAACAAATAATAATAATTAAACAAATAAAAAATAAAAAAAATAAACATGAACCAAAGCGCCCCGCTTTGGCCTCGGTGCGGCGCTTTGGTTCTTCATTCTGAAGAACAGATCCAGCAACAATCGATCTTACCGAACAAGCATAACAACAATCAACAAGTATAGTTTAAAGAAACGATTAAGGGTTTGAGATCGCACCTTTTAGCGGTTGAAATCACGAAAAATCTCCGAATCCGGCTCGACTGTGTGAGATCGCACCTTAGTGTGTGTTTTTGTGTTTGGGTGAAGTGGGGGAGAAGATGCCCCGCTTCAGTGTATAACGAGGGACCGAAGCGCCCCGCTATGGCCATAGCGCGGCGCTTTGGGTCCAAAACGCAACGTTATGACCATAGCGGGGCGTTTTGGGCATTTTTTAAATTTTTTAAAATTGTTTTTAATTCACAAACGCGTCGATAAATAGTCTAAATTTTCCGTTTTTTCCATTATACATCATTTTTTAATATATATAGACTATACTGCAAGTTCCGGATCAAATCGGTTACGTGTGATGTCTTATTCCGTTATCTCGTATCATTTAGGTTTGAAAGCACAAGTACTCCTGTGAGAAGTGTTATGTGTATCAGCCGCCTACCGTACATGAACATGACGTATTTTTTCATTAATTGTAGTATTATGATGTATATTGTCATTTCGGGTCGTACAAGTGCGTATTGAATCTGATTGGGCCGTGTCGGTGACATTCGGTTTTTAACGTGATGTAACGCGTATATTGAACAAACACAAACGTGATTATTATTAAACACATTTAAGATACATCATGAACATATGGGGTTACATTAAGGTCAGGGGCACGATACGTAAGCATTTCGTACGCGTTGATCTGATCCCTGTATAATGTATGCCAGGCTGCTGCGCGCTCTGTTCTGTTCGCTGTCCAGAGTAGGTTTGGGGGAGGCATTGGATAACAACCTCCAAGCTCTACATGTATGAAATGCCCATCGTCGACGAACACAACCGCAACCACCAGGTGAGGTTCCTCAGCTTCGTTTGGCCCGCCCAGCAGAGGGAAAATTGTATTGTTCCCACGAATGTCGAAGGTGTGAACAATCACACCGTATCGTTGGGCAATAAGAAACCCCGTCTCAGGCATCGACATGTAATTTTCGATACCTGCTCGTCCCACCCCCTTGAAATCGATCCGTGTAACCAGCGCATCATAATGTCCTATGTTTTCCGGATCGAAAACCTGCCTCCAAAGCGATTCGTTCATACGTAACTCCTTTAGAAGTTGTTCCCGGATCATCAAATATGAATTTTGTTTCACTCCTAACCCAACAGCCACCGATCGAAACCCACAATGACCATCTGGTTTCACGTCCTTTATTCTAACGATGTATGGATGGATCACTTTGGGAATCTGAGATGCGTAGTTGCGGATCGCTATATCCGTCTTAGGACCGAGCTTGATATTCGGGAAATCAGGGTGTAGGTTGAGCGGTTTGGTATTCTTTTCTCTTCTAGAATCTTCGGCTGATATGTACAAGCTGTGACGGGGAAGATCGTCTGAGGCCTCGACCCAAGTTTCTTCTGACGGAATGTAAGAGCTTTTTCTAGCGGTTTCAACCTTTCTTTCATCCTGCGTTTTCAATGTTGGGCGACCACGAGTTTTCTTCAGAACAGCAGGAGGTTTTTTGTTATTGTTCCCTGGATTGAGGATTTGCTGAAACTTTTCAAAGAAGCTCCTTTTCACTTGAGGGGGTGTTGGATCGATCTGTTTTTTCAATTTTTCAAATTCCGCGTCTACATCGATATCCTCTATGTTATTCCTTGCAGGCTTGAAGTCAAGCTTCTTCCAAAACACGTCTATGTGTGTGATCCGGATTTGCTGACCTATGGATGAAAACAAATTAGGTGGCAAAATCATAACGAGAAAGGTCAAAAATATTAATTACCTTTATTTTCCAACTTTTCCAAACGACAGGCACATGGCAAACCACAGCTGGTAAAAAGTTGGCAACCACAGCTTGCACCGTAGGCTCTCAACCCGTCTTCCTTACGTTTTAGTTCCATACTCAAAAGCTCAATCGCATATATTGAAACCTTTCTGAGAATATATGCAAGCATGGGCTGATTCTTGTGGTGCGTCATCACTTTTCGGAGGCTTGTTTCAAAGCTACTTCTAATCTCGGCGTATTGTCTATCAACAACATGATCAACATACAGTACAAGTTTATCCAGTGTGTTGCGATGACTTGGAAAGTGACTTTTTTAATGTTGCATGCATGCCCTCAACCCTGTTGGTCATAGTTTGGTGAAAGTTGATAGTTTGGTTAATCCAGCAAGATACAAACTTTTCACGGTACGGATCCAACCAGGATTTCTTTAAATAATCAAAAACCTCTAAAATTAAAAAAACGTAAATAGTTGTTATTATATAAAATTTGAACATAATTATGTAAGAAATACTCACGTTCACGGTCAGCTTCTTTCAGCTGTGCTTCAAGGTTTTCCAAGTTATACCTGTATATTTCCTCGGTCGTAGACTCACACAATGTCCAAAATGTACGTACGAATTCTTTCCACTCCTTGTCAGAGAATTTCTTCTTGCTGTTCTTATTAATATTTTGTTGAATATGGAACCGACAAAGATACTTATGCGCTTTTGGAAAAACTTGTTCACACGCGTTCATTAGCGCAAAATCCCTGTCTGTTAAAATCACGCGCGGTTCCATACATCCTACCAGCATAGACTTGATCCTCTGCAACACCCATAGGTAGTTCTCTGACTTCTCAGCGGAAATTACCGCACAAGCAGCCGTAAACGATTTGTTTGTCGACGTCATGCCTACGACCTGAACAAATGGCAGGTTGTACATGTTCGTTTTGTATGTGGCGTCAATCAATAGCACATGCGGGAAGGCACACCACATAGTGAATGATTTTTCGTGAACAAAGAAGACGTCTTCAACTTCGTTCGATATCTCATTCGTGCGCATGTAATAAGTGTAATTTTTTTCGATAAGAATGTTTTCAAGTTTTTGCATCGGAGACTTACCGACATTTTTTTCGGCGTTGATCTTCTGAACAGCGTTGTGTATATCTTTCGGAATAAGCTTTCTAGCCGGATTGTTTTTTGTCAGCGTTCGCCAGATACTTTGGTTGGGAATATCTTGCTCTGCCAACTCCTTAACCAGTTTTTTGTCCTCCGAAGAAAGCCTTCTCGCATACGCGTGACCCTCGAAGTTTTCAATAGGAGTGTGGTTATGCTTCGCCTTCGTCACCTCGATCCTCCAAACACTGCCGGATGATTCCGAAAACCCGATCATTTCGAACGGGCAGCCTATTTTCTTGCTACCCGTTTTCCTCTGTGTAGCTATACTCTTATGCTCCCCACCAAAAGTACATTGAAACCAAATCTTGTAATTCTCTCCTCTTTTATTCGACCTCTTAGTCACAATGAGGTAATCATTGTCTTTTGCCGTGTCTTGTACCCAACGCACCAACTCTTTACGTGACGAAAAGGTCTGCGTTGTATCAAACGAAAATGTAACCGGGTAACAACCTTACTCGTCAACAGACACATCCTCCGGCTCACCATCGTCACCGAGGTTCGAATAGACTTGATGTTCAAAGCTCTGTTCACAACCGTAACTCTGGTTTGGATAACACTCCTGCTGTACAAAGCTTTGCTCGCCACCGTAACCGAAATTCGAATAACCTTGTAAGCTCTGTTGACAACCGTAACTGTCGTTTGGATAACACTCCTGCTGTACAAAGCTATAGTCGCCACCGTAACCGAAATTCGAATAACCTTGTTGTGCGTAAGGGTCCTCCACAGGGGTATTCAAATCCAGCTGCACCGTGTTATCACGATAATGAATGCCAGATACAACCTCTGTCTCCCTCAAGTTGGACGACACCGGTTTTTCAAACGAGTTAGACATAGCGGTCCCCTCGTAAGAATCAGGAACAACTGACTCGTCAGAATATTGACCGAAAAGATAATTACTTAACCACGACATCGTTTTTTCAAAACATGTAACTAATAGAGCAAAGAAGATCGACAAAAAACAATCCGAATTATGAATGTCGAGTCTGTCCAGGGATTTAAAGGCAGCATTTGGGGTCGAAGCGCCGCGCTATGGCCAAAGCGCGGCGCTTAGGGTTCACGGGGCGACTGAAACCTCGTATCACCTTTATGTCTCTGTGTCAGTCAGTCAGTCAGTCATTCGAAACCTCGTATCAACTTTTGTCGCCCTAAGCGCCCCGCTTTGGCCATAGCGCGACGCTTAGGGGTGTGAAAATTATTTTGGCCGTGTGTAATTAGCATGACCCTATGATAATCATGGGAGTTATAAACAATGATAGGCATCTATACGTTTACATATAATACATATTCTATAAAATCTGTAAGGCGAGGTATCTGTGGGGTTTTTCCTTAGACGCTGGTCATCCTCTGATGCCAGCTAGGGCACGGTTAAGACACTCATGTCTCCCCTAAAGGTTTAAAGTATAACTATATGAAATAACATATATATTAGCGTAAATAACGGGAATGTTAAATACACATATGAAAATTAACGGGATGTTTGAACATACTTGAACCAATCATGCACTGTGGTTTTTAATGAGCTAATGGTATTTAGTTTTCTAAGTATTTTGCAGTTCTATCGATAGAAAACACACTCGGATCCAACAAAACAGGTTCATCAAGTCAAATAGGTTGAAAGCCACCTAGGATGTATTCAAAATGCATAATATCTATCAAAAAAAATTATTTGAAAAATAAAGATTCTCTCACTTTAGTACTTTTATACATATACTTGAAATATTAATTATTTGCAAAAGTTCAAGAAAAAAAAAGACAAAATCATTTGTCCATCAACTTACCCAATTTACCACCTAAGCTATGTATTAGAATGATAAGATCACTACAAGTCTACATCCAGTTCGACTTGTGTTCAACCTTCTCTTTTGATGCACATATGACCAGAGCATCATCAGGTCGATAGTCAGACGTTACAATAAAATTTTGTGTAAAGATAATCAATATTCAAATATTCATATATAAGTGCTAGTGTATACTACAAGATTCGTATATTTTATTTTACTAATACTAAAACGATCAGAAGTGCAAAGTGATCTCTTTAATGATTTTTAAATAAGAAGATAAAAACATATTTCAAGCACATAATATTTTTCCTATAACATTCTCGAATGTTGCTACTATCCCAAAATACTTATTTGATGATTTAGTTAGTTGTTTAGAAATAAAAAAAAAAAACAATAATGATCTACAAAGTGGATTAGGCTTATAACCTGAGTATTAACAATGAAATACCGAAACAAATATTGTAGGAACTAAGTTCACCTTTTATACTTTATAATTACAAAATATATATTAACGAGACTCTCGTTATTCGTAGGAAATATCGTAGTACAATACCGGTTGGAGTAACTAAATAAAAGGAATATAAAATAAAATCATATATACTAATCTTGATTCAAGTCGCATCTCTGGTGGGTACTTCACGCGCACAAGGGCTGGCAAATCGTGTCTTAGCAGGTTTAACAGGTATCTGATAACGCGAAAAACAAAAATTTTAAACATGAATATGACTCGTTTAACTACTTTATATCCAATGTCTATAAGACAGATGTATATTTTATGCACCTTGAAGGAGAAATAATGGATCCTAACTTTCAAATTTCGATTATTTTTAAAAACGTAAAAAATCACATGGTGTACTTTTCTGTTATCGTGTCTTAGCAGGTTACCTACAGGTTACCTATTGCCAGCCCTACGCGCACTTGATAGTATCTTAGACTCGAGTATTCATCATCTTGAGTCTTGAAAAATACTCCTTGACTGCAACAAAGAGCACACTAAAACGTTGATAATTTTGGTTGAGACACGTGTTCAACACGCTTTCTTTAAAACAGATTTCACACATCTACCAAAGACGACGCGGCTTTCTCCCAGTGTACAACAGCCGAAGCAGTTTATACTGCTGAAGATGGCCACGCACCCGAGGTTACACCGGATAATTATAGTGTTTGAACTTATGGAACAAATAAAGATGTGACGGTGGTGAAATCGAATAGAGAAAACATATCTCTCTAACTACCTTACACATGGGTCTTTAAGTATTTTTTCTTTTCAATAACTCCATATATTCATGTAGTTTTCTTGTATCTTCTCTTGTATTTTTCTAGATGTTCTTCCTCTCAAATGAGGCACATAGCCTATTATTATACAAGAGTTGAGGATGAGTGAAAAGTCTCACTTAATTAGAGACTTAATTTGAGACACAAAGACTCAAATTAAAAGACATTAAAACTCTACTTAAGAGTTTAGTCTTTAATTCACCATATGAAGAGTTTATTAATAATTATAACTAGGGGAATTCCCGTACGTTGCGACGGGGAATGCGATTGGTATTGTTTTGGATTGTTACAGTACCCATAACATATCGTCACTCAGTATAGCAACCACAATCGAGAGACATATAACCAAGTAGATATCGACACATGTTTTGTAATATTCGAAAACCATAGGAAAGAATACCGTCACTGGTTCAGATAATAATATAATACCGATACTGGTACTGATGTATGTCATTCAGTCAAATTTTATTCTGTTGTTCACAATCTTGGACATTATTGGCTCGGTTTATCAAGGTAAAAAAAATTAACATTTATCGAAACATAATATTCTAAATTTAATAAAGCATTATATTAAATTATTAAATTAACAAAAAAAGGTTAATGAAATGTACGTATGTGCCATGATCATTCCAAATTATATAAAATTTCGTGATGACACACTCCAAGTTATATAAAATATCGTATTATAAAAGCTATAAGTGGTACAAAATAAAGTAAAAAGTAGTTATAACATAAAAAAAAATACATATTGATAAAGAAAAAAAAAATAATTTAATTTTACTTTGTTTAACTTGGCTATGTAAGTTTGTATATGTATATGTAAAATTATAAGAAATTAGTTAATTATAGATATATTGGTTTTTTCTTTTTCAAATAAAAAAAATTTACATGAAAAAGGTAATGATAAGCATGTGAATTTATCAATAAAATAAAAAAAATACTGTACATCTACTTTGAAAATGTAAGTATATAGAATTTTATTAGATACCAAATTTCCAATAAATATCTAAACAATAGAAGATCGAAAAATAACTTACATACACAAAAAGGAAAAAGAGGGTCTTAGAATCAACTGGTAGACAAAACCCGCAAAACTAATGGCTCCATGTTGATCTTTGTCCTGAGCATTGCCGTCATGTTGTTGCAATCGTTTAAATCATGATCGCTAGTGGCTCTGATACCAATCTATATGCATTGAAAGTGTGATTTAAAAAAATGATCAAATGAGTATCAGAGATATCAAGTATGATCCTTGATAATTTATAATCAAATTTGAAGACACATATATATGGATTAAGGAAGAAAGTCATAGATAATTGTAAACTATGAAAGAAAATATTAATTATAAATATTATCATAGTTACATACTCTTTCAAGAAGTTATAAATGCTTGTATTCTAAAAATCATATTAATTATATTGTATAACTATACAGTACACATCAAGTAAGTAAGTATGATAGAATAAATTATATATTTTTATAAAAAGGAAATCCAGAGACTTAATAAAAAAGGTTGAGAAGAAAGGAATTGTTCGTGCGTTCCAACTGAAATGGGAATTCCCATGTTGAATGATCGATCATATTGGAAAGTGGAAGAAGAGCCAGATTCCATTCCACTCATGGACACCGAAGTCATGATGGAGGACAAGAACATAGTAAACTTGTGATTCCATTCAACTCATGTTACATGTCCATTGTGGAACCCACAAATATAATGAACAAATATCAAAATTATATATACTTCTTACAAAATTATTATTAAATTTTTAATGGAATGTTTACTAAAACTATACAATGAATCAATATAATCTGCAAACTTAAAATGGATCCGAGTAAATGAGCCTTGTGCACCACAATTCTATGTCGCCAACGCTTCCCCCACCACCACCGTCGTCAACTTCCAGTGCCACCATACAAGAAAATATAAATGGTGTATTTTGATACTTGTTTCTTTCTAAACGACTCCAGTTTAGTCAAAACCCATTTTGACCTAAACCAAACTAATACTTTCTTTAAAATGGTTCATTTTGAATGGCACTCATTTTGGTCTGAACATGTTTTGATCTAACCTAGTTGAGCTAAACCCATTTTAACTCTTTACCCGATGCAAAGCACAACTTTTCCCATGGTTTAGTCAGGATGTATATATAAGCCTCAAATCCCAAATGCAACCTTAGTTACTATTACGAAGTTTCTAATCAACATTAACTATAAGCAAACAATAAAATAAAACAACTAGTTAAAAATAAAGAAATATGAGAATTTTGTTATGAATGCATCATAATGTGGTGACTCTTCACATATGTAACCTCCATATATTTATTACCTTTGTATTAATGTTAAGCCTCTATAAATAGAGGTTTCATGTAATTGGTATTAGACACTCAATGAATATAAGGGTGAAGGGGGTGCTCACCTAATAGGTGAGTCCCCTCTCTTACGCCAAACCAATCCCCATGTGCCACGTCAACTCCCCTCTTAAACTCCCCTAACACCCCAATTTGATGGCGCCACTCCCCTCTTAGGTTAATTGGTTTTTTTTAAAAAAAAAAAAAAAAGATGTGATTGGACCTGCGCCTTCTCTCTCCTCCCTCTCTCTCGGTGAGCCGCCACCGGTTTCATCCCCCTCTCTCACTCACCGATTGAACGGCGGCACATTGCCTATCGGCAAAATCACTCCCCGCGGCACTCCCCGATTTACGCCCCGTATACCCTAAGAATGAGTTCTTCTATTATCTCTTTCTTACTTTCTATTCCTTGTTCTTTATGTTTATATATATATGTACGTTGATTGCTAGTAGGCCGTTGTTTCACAACACGTTATCAGCACGAATTGCATTTGTAGACAAATCATATTATCGTATGTTAAGGAAGAAGATAAATGTGTGGGAGAAATTAACAACTAGATTGAGGCCACCTCTGCCGACCGTACGAGCCACTGTCAACCATCGAAAATTGACACAGGTAATCTTAATTTTGAATATCGTATGCTATATTGTTCATGTATATGTATATTTGAACATTGAAATTTGAAAATCGCATGAACCCACGTGATTAGTTTTGATTTCTAAGTTAAATCTTGGGACATGTGCATAAATCAAAATTTTACACTAAAATCCCATGATTAAAAGAATTTCTCTGCTTAACCGATTCACATTCCAACCACATTCATTTTTGAGTATATGCTTTCTTTCATAGAGGAATTTTTAGTACTAATTATAAATATAACATTTAATTTAGTACATGAAAATACATTCACGCGGTGTAGTATCATAAAGTAGGTTAATAGTGCAGCAGACTTTAGTAATTTCATATGTGAAACAAATATGTTCTGTTGTATTATTTTGAAGAGCGACGATAATTTTGAGTTTTTGTGTAGTATCTAATTTGTGTTCCGATTCAAATTGTTAACTTGTAATTATCAGAGTTAACATAGGAGTTAATTGTGAAATTCATTAATATATGTTATGATAAAATATTATGTGTGAATAAAAGCAATAACACGTATAAGTGCCTGTATCACAGTTTTCTCCTATTTAACTTACAATTGGTACTTTTATTTATGATATATCAAACTCACATAAATATCTGCAATACTATACTCTGCTATACAACTGTATATTAGAAGTCAATATATCAAACTAACTTAACATTATCCTACAAATCAGTAACACCAAGGCATGTTAACACAAATGCACATTTTATTTTACAACACTGACACATTACATTTACCTTTTTTTATGCAATCACTAACACCAAGGTATAGTTTATTGAATAGTAACCAAAAGAGTAAAGCATTGCTTTCTAGTTTGACTATTAGGTTAATGTAATCTAAATGAGTTTTGTATTTCTTTTTCATCATATTTAGTTTTAATTAATATAGCATAAATTCAATTAAAGTTCTAATATATAACTTATGAGCGTGAATTGAATATATATTCTTAATTATAAAGTTAATTCTGATTTCCTCATCATTAATTTATTTTGATGTATATTTACTTATTTTTTTTTTACTCATTTCGTAATATGTTAAATTGAGAAAAAAAGAAAGGTTTATTAAACTTAAAAGTTCAACAACCTTTGTAATAATATAAGATTATCTTATTTGTCTTATATTTAGTTTGACATATTGTTGTTATTTGTGGTTGAAAAAAAATTATGGGTAGCAGTAGTGATTTTAGTATTACATTCCAAGGTCATCGTTGTAGTTTATTAAAGTTGTTATAATAAATTTTATATAATTACATGCTATAATGTTGAATATTTCATAATAGTTTTTATGAATATTTGTGAATGTTATCATATTCTTGCTTATATTTTAATATTTGAAATGCTTGTATGGAAAAGATGATATACGAGTAAATTAATCTAACATTGATCTAAAAGATTATTTATTATTTCAGAAATAAAAAATAAATAAGGAATTTGTTTTATAATCTTCGGCTGGCATGGATTTTCTGAATTTCCAATGTTCTTTTTATTTGGATCAATAACAAACTTTTAAATTTTGAAATTATATATGATTTGGATTATGCTAACAATTAAGATTATTCAAAATTTGTATCCTAATTTTCATAACAATTTTGAAATAAGAGATATTCTCCTTACGACTGTGTTTATCTATACGATACATATTTGTATAATTTTTGTTATTATTTTATTGCATAGGAGCTCGGATTTATTCTATCTTTGTAGCTATAATAATTTATATTGTGAATACTTAAATTTTATGTTTTTTTAATTAAATGATTAAGCGTTATCTTGTATCAATGGGATGTATATCTATTTTTACCTTGTAAGACATAAAATTATTGATTATTTTGCTAGAATTATACATGTAATTTTGTGCATGTACGATACATATTTATACTACGATAGCATAACACATTAATCATATATATTTGTAAGTTGTTAATGATAAAAACGGGTTATGAAGTTTTATCATAACTCGCTCGCTTTATTGGTGACATAATTGAACAACTAAACCAAAGTTGTGGTTTATTATCAATATCATGAAAAGTATAAATACACTTACATTTGACATCCAAAGTGTCATACTTTCTGTATCTCATTATCGAAGGTCATAAAATGTTAGACCAGTAATATTACATGAATCAGACATATAATTACTTCTCAATTGATGTTATGTGAAGAGAAGTTTATCAATAAGGGAAAATTGGATAAAAGAAAATTTATTACAATTATCACACGTGAGATATGCTCTTGAAGTAGCAATATCATTAAGAGAATATGAAAAGATTGAAATGGTTTTATATTCGTGTGACCGAGTAAATAATGAAAAGATATGAAATTTGTTCTAGTTGTTTCATTCCCTGAAGTCAATGTGATTATATAACGATCATTGAAAATGTCGTGATCATGGACATAGTTGAGAAATTTGTAATGATGGTCATGTTAATAATGAGATTGATCATTAGAAGTGATTTGATAGACAAGTTGATAATGAGATTGACCATTAATGTAGACTGACTATCAGAATTGTAATAATGGTCATAATGAGATAGACCACTATTGGAGTGATTATATGAGAACAAAAAGTGAAAGGATAAAAGTTATATAAAATGATATTTTGCAATGATAATGCGTTGTTTTCTCGTATAATGCAACTAATACACATACGATCGTAAAACCAGAAGTTTATGTATCATAATTATTTACTTAATTGGCATGACCGGTTAGACCATACCGAATCAATGATGATGTGAAACTTAATGATGAACCAGAAGATTATTCCTTACAATTAAACATGTCATGTTTGCTCTCAAAGGAAATTTGTATTTACCAACCGAAGTAGGGTGGGAATCTCTAAATATTCTGGAAGTGACTAAAGGATATGCATATCCCAACATGATACCATTTAGTGTTTTAAATCGATGCATCGTCTAAATGGTTATCAAATCTACAACCTGAATCTTGTGTAACTGTGGCTTAGCTAATGTGATAGCAAGCATATTAATCCAGATTGGTATATTTATTTTGGTAATAACGGTGAATTCAATTCCCAAGTTATTAATGATTATTGTAATAAATGTTAAACTTCATATAGCTGATGTTTATACAAGAATTGCTTTGTTGAGACGATTACTAAACGTTCACAATTGATTGCAAAAACAATGATCATAAGAGCAAGAGTTCATATTTGTATTTGGGTACATGTGATTTTACATGTACAACATTAATTCACATCAAGCCAATATGTCATCATACTTCCCCCATTATAGTTGGTTTTTGGTCAGGAACCAAATACATCCTGTCACACCCCGATTTCCACGTGTCTCACCGGTGGGCCCGGTGGGGGATTACCGTGACGATGTTGGCAACAATATAGTCAAACCACACAATTATTTAATGCACAGCGGAAGCATAAGATAAATATATAAATTTCAACCTCTGATCATAATATCAATGTATTACAGAGTTGAATATCCACAGTGGATCGTAAATAAAGGTAAAGTATTGTTCCATTAGATACTGCAATCAAGCTTGCGAGGCTTATCCCGACGCTAGGGAGCTAATACCAGCCAATTACGTTTAGGTACCTGCACTTAATCTTTTTGGGGAAAATACGTCAGTTTACACTGGTAAATACATTCAACTGACACATTTGAAAATGTTTATTAAAATTGATTTGAATGCACAAGGCACAAACTCTTTTATAACTTGGGAAAATTCATAATGATCTTGTGAACGTTTTACATGTTCTTTTATGCGTTCAGTAGCCCGGGTCGTGCCGGGTTAAAGATTTATAGACACACCACGTTCGCGTAAAACCGTAGTACAGAAACCAACGGCTACGTCTTTTAGTTTTAATGTCGACACTTTATACCGGGTGTACGCCTACACCGGGATGTCGATGGTCGTGGCCATTTCGTAAAATGATGCCGAGGATATCCGGGACAACGGTCATTAAACCCCCCAAAGGCTTATAAGCAACAAAACTGTTTAAATGAGCCGATCATATTATTTAGTTATCCACCTAAGCGATGGACGAATATAATGCTCAATCAAGCGGTATTAATATACCGTAACCCAAGCCCATATAGGGGAAATAAGTCAAAAGTATTTACCTTTGCAAGTATAAATCCTTAATTAAGATCAAGTCACCGATAGCTTTTACTGGGGCTCCTAATCTGGAACGAAGGTTTTAATTAACCTCTTAGAATCCTAACGGTCCTTATATTAGCCGTAGCTTAAACCGGTTGATTCCGATATATAGATATGGTTAATTCGCACGAAAAGGCGAAAACCGAGAATGGAGTATGATTTGGCCCCAACAAGTTCAGAGACTTGTTTTATATGGGTTTATAGTTCATACTCTGGATTTTGGGGTTCAAATAGTATAATTTGACCCGTATCGGCTATTGCACGAAAACTAGTTTCATGAGCCGTACCGTGTGCGCAAATAGGCGAAACGGTTAACCATAAGAGTCGTACGCTTATTTCCTAAGTCAATATGCCTTAAAAGTATTTTGGTATCAGTAGGATACCTTCCGTAATGCCCGTAACGAGTTTAAGTTAATATTATGCCCCGTAGGGGCTTTTCGGTCATTTTAAAGACTTTAAAAGGGATTTTCGAGTTCTACAGGAAATCTGAGTTTCCCGAACAGCTTATAAAGCTTAAAATACTTTATTTATTATTTAAAACCAGTGGCAACTGGAATCGGGTCAAAAGACCTTGTAGAACTCCCGTTTTGGCCAAAAAGGGCATATTCGGTATTTACCGAACCGTAGCCATAACCGCAGGTTATGAGCAAGGTAAAAATTATTAAAAATCTTTAAAATTCTCAAAATATTATTTTACCACAGTGGGTAAAAGTTTTGGTGCCGAAAACTTGGGTTAGATGAGCGTTATGCTAATTGCGCCGTTAATTACAAAACTTTCTCAAAAGTGCGCCTTTTAGCATAACTCTCATTCTAGACCTCGGATTGACGTGAAACTTTAAGGACATGCTTATAATTTAATAAGCAAGGTTTTGGTCCGTTCACGTGTCCGAAATACTCGTTTTAATTTTAAAAGGCCGTTACGGTCAACTTTTAGGCGAATGACGGAAATACGTAAAAGACTCGGATAACTCATGAACCGACCACAGAGGCGTATACCAACATGTGACCTGGTCCTAAGAGAGTCCTAAGGTTTATTTATACCTCACTAAAACGGGTCAGAACTGAAGTCAAAGCAAAAGTCAAACTTTTGCGACTTTCGGCTCCGAACCGGTTCTATATAGTAAATGATCGATTCAAACGAGCGCAAACAGGTTTATATACTTATTATCATGTTTTATGATTGTCAAAACAGGTTCCATAACATATACATTACAGATTATGCTTAAATCGCTAAAATAGCTTTCTGTTGACTTTTTAACCGCACGTTTGACTCGATAATTGACATAGTTAGAGTGGTGATCAGGGGGAACCATTTTAGAGGTTTAATACCCACATAAATACCAACTCATAACCATTTTTGATTCGTCATAAGACTGAATCGTTTGCAAGATATTGCAATGACAACCGTTAGTTACGACGGTTGCGTTTATAGGCTATAACTATGGAAATGTGACACCACAAAGGGTGAGATCACTTACAGAGGTTGTGTTCTTGACTATAGAGCAGAAGAAAAGCTAGAGAGCTCCTTAGAATGATCAGATAGTGTGTTTTGAGTGTGATGAAGGTTATGAGCACTAAGGTGCTATTTATAGCCAAGAACAAGCTCCAAGATCATTACAACTCATGCTAGGGATGAATGTGGATCAGTGGCATGTGTCCTAGAGATGTATGGGTCGTGTAGGGGCACCCATGCTGCCATAATTGATCAAATGATCGTTCAAAGGTGCCAAAAGCCAAGTAGTTACAAGGTTTCTGCATCTGGGCACTTTACGCGGCCCGCATGGGACTTTCCATGCCATTTTAACGCGGGTCGCCTAAAGTTCAAAAATCAGACGCGAAATAGAGGAGGCTCGCGGCCTGCCTCAACTTATGTTGAAACTTCACGCGGGTCGCCTAAGGTTAATATTTCAGGATTTTTAAATCTTTTGTCATGATTATCAGAATCGGGCCATTAATAACGAAATCTTTCGTAATGATTTGCCTGACCTTTCGGATTTGAAGGGGTAACTTTGCGGTTTGGCCCTCGGTTATTTACCGATAGGGGCCTCGTGTTAATTACCCGCATTATTAAGTCCCCGGTTTATTTATTATTTATATTGGAAAGCCTTAGCTTTCATTGTTGACGCTTTTAACCCTTCTTCTACGAATTCGATCGTATCTTTCTCGTTTCATATCGAAACTTCGCGAAATTCATATATATTATTTTAGTGAGGGTATAATACCGTTACCAAGTCTTTGGGACGTTAAAGGGTCACTCAGAGGTATTATTAAACATGTTGACACAGTTAACCCCTGTAGTTTGTAATCTCTCACTTTCTTCCGCGTTTTAGTTTTGTACGATCTATAATTTATTCGTTTGAAGGTTTAAGCATTATTTAGGGATACTATACAGTATATTTACCCTTGTTGACATTTATAACCCTCGAATTTATATACTTTCAAGGTTTGTCAAAATTAGTCCTTTATTTATTATAGATGCCACGTGTAAACAAATGACACGTGTTAGCACATCATTGGACACAAAAATTCGAGGTGTTACATCCTCACCCCCTTAAAATAAATCTCGACCCGAGATTTACTCAAATAAATAGGGGTATTTTTCTTTCATTGTAGCTTCGACTTCCCACGTATATTCAGGACCTCTACGAGCATCCCATTTGACTTTTACAATCGGTACGTGCTTTCTGCGAAGCTTCTTCACCTGTCGATCTTCAATCGACAAGGGTTTTTCTATGAACTTTAAGCTCTCATCTATATGCACATCTGTGTGTGGAATCACCAACGACTCGTCGGCGAAGCACTTTTTGAGATTGCAGATGTGGAACACATTGTGAATCCCATTGAGCTCTTCAGGCAAGTTTAGTTTATAGGCAACTGATCCGACTCGTTCAATGACCTCAAAAGGCCCTATGTATCTCGGACTCAGCTTGCCCTTCTTGCCGAAACGCATCACCCCCTTCCAGGGTGACACCTTAAGTAATACCTTTTCACCTACTTCGAAGTGAAAATCCTTACGCTTTGGATCAGCGTAGCTCTTCTGCCTATCGCGGGCAGCCTTGAGACGTTCCCGAATCTGGACAATCTTGTCCGTCGTCTGGAAAACAATCTCTGGTCCCGATAATTGGACCTCTCCTACTTCCGCCCAACAAACAGGCGATCTGCATTTCCTACCATATAATGCCTCAAAAGGCGCAGCCTTTATGCTGGTGTGGTAGCTATTATTGTAGGAGAATTCGATCAGGGGTAGGTTTTTATCCCAGTTACCACCTAAATCGATCGCACATGCACGAAGCATGTCTTCTAGCGTTTGGATAGTACGCTCACTTTGACCGTCCGTCTGTGGATGGTAAGCCGTACTAAAATTTAAACGCGTGCCCAAAGATTGCTGGAAACTCTTCCAGAAGTGTGATGTGTATCTAGTATCCCTGTCGGAGATAATAGACACAGGTATGCCGTGTAAGGCTACAATCTTATCAACATAAAGTTGGGCTAACATATCGGAGCTATATGTCTCCTTGATGGGTAGAAAATGAGCTGATTTAGTCAGCCTGTCGACTATGACCCATATTGTATCGTTTCCTTTCCTTGTTTTGGGTAACTTGGTTATGAAATCCATCGTTACGCATTCCCACTTCCACTCGGGAAGTTCAGGCTGTTGTAGCAAGCCAGACGGCTTTTGGTGCTCGGCTTTGACTTGAGCACAAGTCAAGCACTTTGCTACATGGGCGGCTACAGACTTTTTCAAGCCTATCCACCAATAATTTGCCTTTAAGTCTTGGTACATTTTGTCAGCACCAGGATGGACTGAGTATTTGGAACTATGGGCTTCCTGGAGAACAACATCTCGTAGTCCCCCATAAATCGGAACCCATATACGTCCATTCAGCCTAAGAATTCCATCCTTGCTAAGAGTCAACTGCTCCGCAGTTACTCCCAGCTTTTCGTTAGGATAATTAGCTTCCAACACAGCCTCTCGCTGTGCAGCCAAAATCCTTTCAATCAAATTATTTTTAACTTCAATGCTCTTGGCATTGATTCGAATGGGTTTTACCCTTTCTTTCCTGCTTAATGCATCGGCGACTACATTCGCCTTGCCGGGATGGTACCTGATTTCGCAGTCATAATCATTCAGGGTTTCCATCCAACGGCGTTGTCTCATGTTCAACTCCTTCTGGTTGAACAGGTGCTGGAGGCTTTTGTGATCAGAATAAATCACAAATTTAATACCATAAAGGTAGTGCCTCCATAACTTCAGTGCAAATACAACGGCACCCAACTCCAAATCATGGGTGGTGTAATTCTTTTCATGCACCTTTAATTGCCTTGAAGCATAGGCAATCACCTTGCCCTTCTGCATAAGCACACACCCCATGCCTGTATGTGATGCATCGCAGTAAACCACGAATTCATCTGTACCTTCCGGTAAGGTTAACACAGGTGCGTTGCTTAGCTTTTGCTTCAGTATTTCAAAGGACTCTTGCTGCTTCGGGCCCCAAATGTACTTTTCTTTCTTCTTGGTCAAGGAAGTCAAGGGCGCAGCAATCCTTGAAAAATTTTCAATAAATCTCCGGTAGTATCCTGCTAATCCCAGGAAGTTACGAATTTCGGTAGGCGTCTTTGGCTCTTGCCAGTTCATGACTGCCTCTACCTTAGCGGGATCCACTTGGATACCACGCTCACTCACAACGTGTCCTAAAAATTGAACTTCTCGTAGCCAAAATTCACATTTCGAGAACTTGGCGTAGAGTTTCTCACGTTGTAGTAATTCGAGAATGCAACGAAGGTGCTTCTCGTGGTCATCTTGATTCTTGGAATAGATAAGGATATCGTCGATGAAGACTATGACGAATTTGTCCAAGCATGGCTTGCAAACGCGATTCATGAGATCCATGAATGCAGCCGGTGCATTTGTGAGCCCAAAAGGCATCACTAGGAACTCGTAATGACCATAGCGAGTCCTAAATGCAGTCTTGTGTACATCTTCATCTCTGACCCTTAGTTGATGATAACCCGACCTTAAGTCGATCTTGGAGAAGTAGCTTGCTCCTTGCAGCTGATCGAATAGATCATCGATCCTTGGTAAAGGATATCTATTCTTTATGGTAACTTTATTCAGCTCTCTATAGTCGATGCACAACCGCATTGATCCGTCCTTCTTCTTTACAAATAGGACAGGAGCTCCCCAGGGAGATGAACTAGGTCTGATAAAACCTTTCGCCAGCAGTTCATCCAATTGGGTCCTCAGTTCTTTCATTTCCGTTGGCGCTAATCTGTAAGGTGCTCTTGCTATCGGAGCTGCTCCAGGAATGATGTCAATTCTGAACTCCACTTGTCTATCTGGTGGCAAACCAGGTAGTTCTTCAGGAAAAACCTCGGGGTATTCAGAAATGACAGGAAGATCCTCGATCTTCGGCTTTGGTTCTTCAATTATCACCTGAGCCATGTAAATTACACAGCCTCTGTCCAAACACCTTGAAGCTTTCAGCATAGATACGTCTTCGGGCAATCCGTAATGCGTATCCCCTCGAATGGTAAGAGATTCACCACTCGGAGTCTTTAAAACTATTTGCCTTTTGCCGCAAATGATTTGGGCCTGGTTGTGGGATAACCAGTCCATGCCTAGCACGACATCAAAACCCGCAAGTTTGAAAGGAAGTAGAGATAAAGGAAAAGAATGGTTCCTAATGGATATTTCACATCCTTCTAGAATAGTAGAGACGGTTTCTATCGTGCCGTCTGCTAACTCTACTTCGTATTTTACGTCAAGGGTTTTGATTGGCATATTTAGTAGTTGGCAAAATTTCTGGTCTACAAAGGACTTATCAGCGCCAGAATCGAGCAGTACTCTTGCAAATATATTATTTACGAGAAAAGTACCTGTAAGCACATTGTCGTCCTTGACCGCTTCCTTTGCATCCAAACGAAAAATTCTCGCATTTGATTTCTTCGTTTCTTCCGCCTTCTTGGCATACTTCGGGCAATTACTCTTTATGTGCCCCTTTTCATTACAATTATAGCAGGTTGCGTCCTTTATCTTTTTGCACTCCACTGTCTTATGCTCCTTGGACTTGCATAGCCCACAGGATGGAGTCTTTTGTTGCGACTGTGAACCAGACGCAAACCTACACTTCCCGGAGTGAGGTTTCTTGCAGACCTTGCAGTAAGGTCTTCCATCTGCTTGCCCTTCCTTCTTTGCCTCCGACCCTCTCTTGCCCTCACCGTTTCCACGGTGCTTTTTACCGGACTTTCGTGAGGTATCATCCTCACGCTTTCGCTTTTCAGCCTCCTTGCTCCTTTGTGCCCTCAGACGGACAGCATCAAGTGTAAGAGACAAGGAGAGGTCAGTAACTGACCTGAAGGTCGTTGGCCTAGAGGCCTTCACGCTGGCCTTGATCGCCGGCTCTAAGCCCCCAATGAATCGGGCAATCCTTCTTGACTCTGGTGTCACAAGATATGGCACCAGGCGTGACATAGTGTTAAAGCTTGTCAGATAAGCTTGACAATCCAGGTTTGTCATCACCAGTGAGACAAAATCAGCCTCAATCTTCTCAACTTCGTGCTGAGGGCAGTAGTTTTCTTTTATGAGGGTAATAAACTCCCCCCATGACATTTTGTACAAGGCAGACTTACCTGAAGCCTGCACCAGAGCTCTCCACCACGCCAGGGCCTCGCCCTTGAATGACTGGGACACAAACTTAACCACGTCCCTCTCAGCGCACCCGCTGATGTCCACAATCGTGTCCATCTCGTCCAGCCAGGTTATACAGTCAACCGCACCTTTCTCCCCTGTAAATTCACGGGGCTTACATGATACAAAGTATTTGTAGGTGCAACCCTTAGCACTGGCCGCATCGGTATATTCTTTGTCGCGATGAACGCTGTGCTCAGTAGACGAATGCTTGTCGTCATCTTTCTTGGGTTCAGAGGGTGGTTTGGAGTGTGTCTTTGGTTTAGAGGGTGGTTTTGACACAGATCTGCCTTGAGACTCAGTATTTTGACGATCAATAGCTGCCTGGACAGCATTGTTGATCAGAGCCTTTAGCTGTGCGCCTGTCAAATGTACTGACGCATTGTCGTAGTCATCTTCGTTTGTGTGGCTGTTCTCTCCACTGGGATCCGCCATTGTAACTTGAATCTGTTACAGAAGATAACAAAATTTTAATTTAGGAGATTATTATATGATTGTCTTTTATGACAATTTGTCAACCATGGTACAGAGACCATATCTGGTTAACTTATTATTTCATTATATATTAGGATCTGAATATCTCCTATTTCAACTATATAAATAGTATTGGCGGCATAAAGCCTAATGATGATGTTTTATAATGTTAGCCGAGATTTCAGAGAATCAAAGGCATAGAGAATTGAACCGTAGTTCTTTTATCTCTTTCTGACAGAGAGTCATAGACTACTACTGCCTTTTGTCTTATAAGACGATCATTATGGCCCATAGGCACTACACCTCTAATGGATGTCTTAATATGGTCGGCCCGTAGGCACTACATCTCAAATGGATGTTTTTAATATTATTGGCCCGTAGGCACTACATCACTAATGGATGTTTTAATAATTCTGGCCCGTAGGCACTGCATCACTAATGGATGTTTTAATAGTTCTGGCCCGTAGGCACTGCATCACTAATGGATGTTTTAATAGTTCTGGCCCGTAGGCACTGCATCACTAATGGATGTTTTAATAATACTGGCCCGTAGGCATTGCATCACTAATGGATGTCTTTATAATACTGGCCCGTAGGCATTGCATCGCTAAATGGATGTCTTTATAATACTGGCCCGTAGGCATTGCATCGCTAAATGGATGTCTTTATAATACTGGCCCGTAGGCATTGCATCGCTAAATGGATGTCTTTATTGGTGATCACCTTTATTGGTGATTTAACCCACGATCTTTATATCATTTAGTTGGGTTTTGAAATCCTCAAAGGATTATTGTATAAGAATGACGTGCGTGATTATATCGAATCACATCTGTCATGAATGTTAACATGCGTACAGAGGTTAACAGGGAATCAGAATCTTTTCAGCTAGGTCGTACCATCTTGACTGATCTTAAAAGACCCCAAGCTAGGTTTCACCCCCTTAAGATTCTTTATTTAGGCAGATCAATGTAAAAGGAATGGTTTTGATTTATTTTATATGTATTAAAACAACACTCATAACATACATTCCAAAATCTCAAATACAATTACATATTGCCCTAAACGGGTCTTTCAAATAATACATACCTCCATAGAGGTTTTAAAATAAGTGACAAGTCCACGCAGGGACTAATACAAGGTAGGTGTCCATGCAAGGACTAAATATAAGTCCACGTAGGGACTGAAATACAAGGTAGGTGTCCATGCAAGGACTAAATATAAGTCCATGTAGGGACTGAAATACGATAAGTTGTCCACGCAGGGACTTATTTCAAAGTAGAAATTACAGTAGTACTACTATTAAGGGCTAGTGGTCACGTTTCTTCTTTTTGCCCTTTAGTAGGTTCGCCAAGCCCTTGAGAAATCCTCGGTGGCTTTTCTTTTCTTCCTCGAACTCTCTCTCCACACGATCTAGTCGATGGAGTATTTCTTCCTGTTCAGGAGGAGAGAATCGTGGTTGCGGTGCTTGATGCGGAACTGGAGGTCTGGGAGGTATTGGATACCCATGAGCTGAGTAGTCCGCTGGTCCCATGTTTCCATGTGCTCCGTCAGGGTAGCGCGCATTATATCTAGCCGACACCACATATGGGTCGCGCTCATAGCCGTAGTTGTATTGTGCTTGTGACGGTTCGAACGGATTGTAAGCCGTTGGACCCGTATAAGCAGGTATGGGTTGGTCATACCCAAATGGTGGCGAATTTCGTGCAGTAGGTGCGGAGTTCGCTTCTTGTATAGGACTTGAAGGTCCTTCTTCATGTAGTGGCGGATAGTGGCTACTACTAGAATGTCGAGGAGTGCTGAAGTGGTTACCCCCTCCTCCTCGTGTAGACATACGAGCATTGGTCCTCCTACGCCTCGGCGGATCAGGTATTACTGGTTGTGCCGGTGGCGGAGGTGGTGGCGTAACTGCCTCAAAGCGTGAATCCTCAGATGGATCCTGTGGATGTCTCGGTTGCGATGTCTGATGAGATGGTGTGTTGTACCACTCATGTCGGTCAAACAAGGCCAATAAGCTGTCTGGGCCTTGATATTGCGGACCATGATATGAAGATCCATCAGATACTTCTATCGGATGCGTGGGCGTACCACGAGCTGGTTCAGTTGGATCCTCATCTTCCTCCATGGGATCTTCAGAAAAGTGGTCTTGAGGACCAAGCGGAACAAATCCTGAAGGTTCCTGTATGTAGTCAGCCGGATTAAACTGAGCTACGTAGTAGGGACTAGGGTCGTCGTAGTTCCGGTGCGAAACCGAACGTTGCAGAGGTATGAAGGAAAGTTGTGGGTTGTTGGGATTATTTTCTGAATCTGGCCCAAAGGAGTGCCGGTAGGATGGCGTCGAGCTGTGCGAAGTGGAATGCCTCGCTGGTTCGTAGAGATCTCTTCGTCGTTGTGGCTCTTCGCTTCGTGTCATCGAAGGATGTCTTGTACCAGATGGTCCAGCTTCTTGATCGTGATGTGTCACGATTTCTCCTCGGCCTCTACGTCCCCTTCCTCTTCCTCGGAATATAACAGGTGGCATTTTCCTGCTCCAAAACTTATTAAAAATCAAATCGAAAATAAAGACAAAAAGGAGTAATAATCCGAATTTGTCCTAAGTTATTGTCTAGACTCAAGTATGTGCAATTGTGTCACTGAGATTAAACACTATAGGGTAGTGTTTAATTCACTCAATGTTGGCTCTGATACCAACCTGTCACACCCCGATTTCCACGTGTCTCACCGGTGGGCCCGGTGGGGGATTACCGTGACGATGTTGGCAACAATATAGTCAAACCACACAATTATATAATGCACAGCGGAAGCATAAGATAAATATATAAATTTCAACCTCTGATCATAATATCAATGTATTACAGAGTTGAATATCCACAGTGGATCGAAAATAAGAGTAAGGTATTGTTCCATTAGATACTGCAATCAAGCTTGCGAGGCTTATCCCGACGCTAGGGAGCTAATACCAGCCAATTACGTTTAGGTACCTGCACTTAATCTTTTTGGGGAAAATACGTCAGTTTACACTGGTAAATACATTCAACTGACACATTTGAAAATGTTTATTAAAATTGATTTGAATGCACAAGGCACAAACTCTTTTATAACTTGGGAAAATTCATAATGATCTTGTGAACGTTTTACATGTTCTTTTATGCGTTCAGTAGCCCGGGTCGTGCCGGGTTAAAGATTTATAGACACACCACGTTTGCGTAAAACCGTAGTACAGAAACCAACGGCTACGTCTTTTAGTTTTAATGTCGACACTTTATACCGGGTGTACGCCTACACCGGGATGTCGATGGTCGTGGCCATTTCGTAAAATGATGCCAAGGATATCCGGGACAACGGTCATTAAACCCCCCAAAGGCTTATAAGCAACAAAACTGTTTAAATGAGCCGATCATATTATTTAGTTATCCACCTAAGCGATGGACGAATATAGTGCTCAATCAAGCGGTATTAATATACCGTAACCCAAGCCCATATAGGGGAAATAAGTCAAAAGTATTTACCTTTGCAAGTATTAATCCTTAATTTAGATCAAGTCACCGATAGCTTTTACTGGGGCTCCTAATCTGGAACGAAGGTTTTAATTAACCTCTTAGAATCCTAACGGTCCTTATAGTAGCCGTAGCTTAAACCGGTTGATTCCGATATATAGATATGGTTAATTCGCACGAAAAGGCGAAAACCGAGAATGGAGTATGATTTGGACCCAACAAGTTCAGAGACTTGTTTCATATGGGTTTATAGTTCATACTCTGGATTTTGGGGTTCAAATAGTATAATTTGACCCGTATCGGCTATTGCACGAAAACTAGTTTCATGAGCCGTACCGTGTGCGCGAATAGGCGAAACGGTTAACCATAAGAGTCGTACGCTTATTTCCTAAGTCAATATGCCTTAAAAGTATTTTGGTATCAGTAGGATACCTTCCGTAATGCCCGTAACGAGTTTAAGTTATTATTATGCCCCGTAGGGGCTTTTCGGTCATTTTAAAGACTTTTAAAAAGGCTTTTCGAGTTCTACAGGAAATCTGAGTTTCCCGAACAGCTTATAAAGCTTAAAATACTTTATTTATTATTTAAAACCAGTGGCAACTGGAATCGGGTCAACAGACCTTGTAGAACTCCCGTTTTGGCCAAAAAGGGCATATTCGGTATTTACCGAACCGTAGCCATAACCGCAGGTTATGAGCAAGGTAAAAATTATTAAAAATCTTTGAAATTCCCAAAATATTATTTTACCACAGTGGGTAAAAGTTTTAGTGACGAAAACTTGGGTTAGATGGGCGTTATGCTAGTTGCGCCGTTAATTGTAAAACTTTCTTAAAAGTGCGCCTTTTAGCATAACTCTCATTCTAGACCTCGGATTGACGTGAAACTTCAGGGACATGCTTATAATTTAATAAGCAAGGTTTTGGTCCGTTCACGTGTCCGAAATACTCGTTTTAATTTTAAAAGGCCGTTACGGTCAACTTTTAGGCGAATGACGGAAATAGGTAAAAGACTCGGATAACTCATGAACCGACCACAGAGGCGTATACCAACATGTGACCTGGTCCTAAGAGAGTCCTAAGGTATCTTTATACCTCACTAAAACGGGTCAGAACTGGAGTCAAAGCAAAAGTCAAACTTTTGCGACATTCGGCTCCGAACCGGTTCTATATAGTAAATGATCGATTCAAACGAGCGCAAACATGTTTATATACTTATTATCATGTTTTATGATTATCAAAACAGGTTCCATAACATATATATCACAGATTATGCTTAAATTGCTAAAATAGCTTTCTGTTGACTTTTTAACCGCGCGTTTGACTCGATAATTGACATAGTTAGAGTGGTGATCAGGGGGAACCATTTTAGAGGTTTAATACCCACATAAATACCAACTCATAACCATTTTTGATTCGTCATAAGACTGAATCGTTTGCAAGATATTGCAATGACAACCGTTAGTTACGACGGTTGCGTTTATAGGCTATAACTATGGAAATGTGAAACCAAAATGGTTATGAACGACTTACAGAAGTTAACTCTTGATGAGAGAATAGAAGGAAAGCTAGAGAGCTCCTTGAATGATCAGTTATAAGTGTTTTTGAGTTGTGTGAAGGTTATGAGCACTAAGGTGCTATTTATAGCCAAGAACAAGCTCCAAGATCATTACAACTCATGCTAGGGATGAATGTGGATCAGTGGCATGTGTCCTAGAGATGTATGGGTCGTGTAGGGGCACCCATGCTGCCATAATTGATCAAATGATCGTTCAAAGGTGCCAAAAGCCAAGTAGTTACAAGGTTTCTGCATCTGGGCACTTTACGCGGCCCGCATGGGACTTTCCATGCCATTTTAACGCGGGTCGCCTAAAGTTCAAAAATCAGACGCGAAATAGAGGAGGCTCGCGGCCCGCCTCAACTTATGTTGAAACTTCACGCGGGTCGCCTAAGGTTAATATTTCAGGATTTTTAAATCTTTTGTCATGATTATCAGAATCGGGCCATTAATAACGAAATCTTTCGTAATGATTTGCCTGACCTTTCGGATTTGAAGGGGTAACTTTGCGGTTTGGCCCTCGGTTATTTACCGATAGGGGCCTCGTGTTAATTACCCGCATTATTAAGTCCCCGGTTTATTTATTATTTATATTGGAAAGCCTTAACTTTCACTGTTGACGCTTTTAACCCTTCTTCTACGAATTCGATCGTAACTTTCTTGTTTCATATCGAAACTTCGCGAAATTCATATATATTATTTTAGTGAGGGTATAATACCGTTACAAAGTCTTGGGAACGTTAAAGGGTCACTCAGAGGTATTATTAAACATGTTGACACAGTTAACCCCTGTAGTTTGTAATCTCTCACTTTCTTTCGCGTTTTGTTTTTGTACGATCTATAATTTATTCGTTTGAAGGTTTAAGCATTATTTAGGGATACTATACAGTATATTTACCCTTGTTGACATTTATAACCCTCGAATTTATATACTTTCAAGGTTTGTCAAAATTAGTCCTTTATTTATTATAGATGCCACGTGTAAACAAATGACACGTGTTAACACATCATTGGACACAAAAATTCGAGGTGTTACAGGTCTCCAACCCGAAATTCATTAGATTTAATATATTTATCATGCAAATTTTTCATTCTTTCTTTATAAATTTCGGAGTTAGAATATGCATAATTCCTAAGTTCTTCTAATTCGTTTATTTGACAAAATCGATTCTTACCGGCAACTTCTAAGTCTAAGTTTACGTTTTTTATTGCCCAGTAGGCTTTGTGAGCGATTTCTACTGGCAAGTGACAACTTTTTCCATAGACGAGTTTATATGGGGTTGTGCCTATAGTGGTTTTATAAGCGGTTCGAAAAGCCCATAAAGCGTCGTCTAGTTTGTCAGCCCATTCTTTTTTATTTATCCCTACGGTTTTCTCAAGTATTCGTTTTAAACCTCGATTAGTCACTTCGGCTTGCCCATTTGTTTGAGGATGATATGCTGTTGAGACCCGGTGATAGACCCCATACCTTGTTAATATTTTTTCGAGTTGATGATTGCAAAAATGGGTACCTCTATCACTTATTAATGCTTTTGGTGTCCCGAAACGAGAGAACAATTTTTTTAGGAATTTTACCACTACTCTTCCATCATTTGTTGGAAGAGCCTCGGCCTCTGCCCATTTAGACAAGTAATCGACTGCCACAAGTATATATTTGTTTCCTTTTGAAGGTGGGAAAGGTCCCATGAAATCGAGTCCCCACACATCAAAGATTTCACAAACGAGAATGCCATTTTGAGGCATTTCGTTTTTGGAAGAAATATTACCTGACCTTTGGCAGGCATCACATGTCTTTACAAGGTTTTGTGCATCCTTGTAAATGGTTGGCCAGTAGAATCCCGAATCAAATACCTTTCTTGCGGTACTTGCGGCACCATGATGTCCTCCGTATGGACCTTCATGACAATGACGGTGTATTCTTCGTGCTTCATTACCATGGACACACCTTCGGATGAGTTGATCGGCACACATTTTAAAAAGATAGGGGTCTTCCCAAAAGTAATGCTTTACATCAGCAAAGAATTTTTTCCTTTGATGATGTGGCCATCCTTTGGTGACTATACCGCTGGCTAAGAAATTAGCGTAGTCGGCATACCATGGTTCTTGTCTGCTTTCCATCATTTCCAGGGACTCCGTGGGAAATTTTTCGTTGATTTGCTCGTCCCTGGTTGTCTCCAAAGCTGGGTCTTCTAAGCGTGAGAGGTGATCTGCAGCAGTGTTTTCTGCTCCTCTTTTGTCCTTGATTTCAATGTCGAATTCTTGGAGGAGTAGAATCCACCTTATCAAACGGGGTTTTGCGTCTTGCTTCTTGAAGAGGTACCTGATGGCTGCATGGTCTGTATAAACTATTGTTTTAGAAAGAACAAGATAAGAACGAAATTTATCAAAAGCAAACACCACCGCTAGTAACTCTTTTTCTGTAGTTGTATAATTTTCTTGTGCATCATTTAGAGTTTTACTAGCATAATAAATTGGGTGGAAATGTTTTTCTTTTCTTTGTCCCAATACTGCTCCAACAGCAAAGTCGCTTGCATCGCACATGATTTCGAAAGGAAATTTCCAATCTGGTGCTATCATGATAGGTGCATTGACTAGCATTTCCTTGAGGGTTAGAAATGCTTGATTGCATTCCTTGTCAAAGATGAAGGGTGCATCTTTTTCAAGCAATTTTGTTAGAGGTCTTGAAATTTTCGAAAAGTCCTTGATAAACCTTCTATAGAATCCGGCATGCCCTAGGAAACTTCTGATTGCTCGCACGGAGGATGGAGGAGGTAATCGAGATATAGTCTCAATTTTTGCTCGATCAACTTCCATTCCTTCGCTTGAGATTTTATGTCCGAGTACTATTCCCTCTGTTACCATGAAATGGCATTTTTCCCAGTTAAGGGCGAGGTTAGTTTCCTCACATCGGGATAGCATTCGTTCAAGATTATCGAGGCATTGATCATATGAGTCTCCAAAGATGGAAAAGTCATCCATGAAGACTTCCATGGTTTTTTCAATCATATCATGGAAAATGGCGACCATACAACGTTGGAATGTTGCAGGCGCATTACATAGACCGAATGGCATGCGTCGATATGCAAAAGTTCCGTAGGGGCATGTGAAAGTTGTTTTCTCTTGGTCTTCTGGTGCTATCGGTATTTGGAAGTAACCTGAAAAACCATCTAAGAAACAATAAAATTTATGACCGGATAATCTTTCTAACATTTGATCAATGAAGGGCAAAGGAAAGTGGTCTTTCCTTGTTGCTTCATTTAATCTCCTATAGTCTATACAGACTCTCCATCCTGTGACGGTTCTTGTGGGTATTAATTCATTTTTCTCGTTAGTTATTACCGTCATACCTCCTTTCTTTGGGACTACTTGGACGGGACTTACCCACGGGCTATCGGAGATAGGGTAGATTAGTCCGGCGTCGAGTAGTTTGATGACTTCATTTTTAACCACTTCTTGAACATTGGGGTTCACTCTTCGTTGTGGTTGAATCACCGTTTTGTAGTCATCATTCATTAAAATTTTGTGCGTGCACATGGAAGGACTTATTCCCTTAATATCTACAAGCTTCCAAGCGATCGCATTTTTGTGTTTTTTAAGTAGGTTAACTAATTTTTCTTTTTCTATGCTAGTTAATTTAGACGAAATAATTACAGGTAAACTACCATCTTTGCCTAGAAAAGCATATTCCAAACCTTTAGGGAGTTCTTTGAGCTCGATGGGTGGGTCTTTAGGAGACACCTTATTTTGTGGCTCATTTAGATCAAGAACTTTAAAAGTTTGTTCTATGGCTACCTCTTCGTCGACAAAGTGGTCTTCCTCGTGGTTTGTATCGGGTGGTTCAGCTTCATCTTCAATTAGGGGGTCATTGTTGCCAAAAGGATATTTCATTGAGCGCTCAAGATCTATGCTCCTTTTGAATGCCCCTAATTGAAGAGGTAGATTGTTGAATTTCCGGTTTTTCAAAGCTTTGTGAGTTTGTACAAAAGGTTTTCCCAAGACTAGGGGGGCATCATCTAAGATGACGAAGTCGGTTGGGATTACCATTTGATTTGTTTGAACCAAAATATCTTCGACTACACCGATTGATTTCATTACTTTTCGGTCGGATAGAAAAATGGGTATTTGAAGTGGAGTAAAATCACTAATACTTAACTTTTCAAAAATGTAGTTGGGCATTATGTTAACACAAAGATCTTTATCAATAGTGATATTACTAATAAACGAATTTTGAAAGAAACATGGAACCGGTGTGATGTTAATTTCAAAAGGATCTTCCTTTATTAGCGAGGTTTGATCATTAGTCAACTTAATACTTACTAGGTCATTGATTTTAGCATTAGTGTTTAACTCTTTTAAAAACTTGGCATGAGTGGTTATTAAACAATGATTTTCGAAACTAGGTGACAAGAGAATAATTTCCTCTAAATTAGACTCTTCTTGAATTTTAACATTATCGGACTCACCATTTTCGTTGTTTAACTCATGTGTCTGTTTTTCACTTTCTTGTTCTTCCATTTTTACACTTTCAACTATCTCTACGTTATTATCACTTTTTAACTCTTCTCTCGCGCGGGATTCCTCTTCCCGTGCGCAAGATTCTTTTATGCAACGTTCGATAGTTTTAAGTTGTTCTATTATCCAATTAGTTACTTCGGTGAGATTGAAAGAATTCGGATCATCAAAGTTTGAATCCGGTTGTTCGATCCTTGGTTCCTCATAGTACTCATATGAAGTAGATGGTTCACACCATTGTTCTTCAGTGTAAGTGTATGATGGATAAGGGTCGAAACTTTGTTCTTCATAGTACTCATATGAGGTGGGTTGTTCACGCCATGGTTCCTCATAATAAGAGTATGAAGGTGGTGGCTCATATCTTGAGTCTTCAAAGTATGAGTATGAAGGCTCATACCTTGGTTCATCAAAATATGAGTATGAGGGAGGAGGTTCATACCTTGGGTCTTCATAGGATGTGTATGAAGTTGATGGCTCGTACCTGGGCTCCTCATAATGGTTGTATGAATTGGATGGTTGATATGAAGTATTATATTGAACCGAGCGTGCATTACGACAATTAGTGCAATAATTACCTCTATAATCATCCTCATCATAGGTGTAGTTGTAACCTCTTGAGTATTGATCCATAGGAATCACTCAACAGACTACAACTGAGTCTCGGGACCAGAAAACAAAAATAAGACGGAAGCAGAAGCTGGACACGGCCCCGTGTTGGGTGAACACGGCCCCGTGTTCAGGGACTGTATCTGGGCGTTTTAATTAAATTAACTGGTCACGTTGAGCACGGGGGCGTGTTGAATGAACATGGCCCCGTGGTCAGACTCTGTATCTGGGTATCTACTCTAAAAATATGCAGCACGGGGGCGTGTTCAGCGAGCACGGCCCCGTGTTCAAGCTACTGTAAATGCAAAACTAAACTAAAATGCAGAAAAATGCGCGCGTTTTGAAAAGGTTTTGAAAAACTGATTAGGCCGTCGATTTTAAGCTTTCTTAAAATCCTTGTGTCCCCGGCAACGGCGCCAAAAACTTGATGCGTGTCGGTGTGTATATATTTTAGATGTATAATTAAGCCCTTTTTACACTTTTAGCCAAGTTTTAAATTTATAAAACACGATATTTACTAACACTGAACACACATATGGGCAAGTGCACCCATCGTGGACGTAGTATAGTGTTGGTAAGATACCGAGGTCGTCCAAGGACACAAGAGCTTTTAATACCGGTTTATCCTCAACGTCTAACCAAATCAAAAAGTTAGAAAAAATGTTTTAAACTAAGAAAAATAAAAACTAACTAAATGCTGAAAAATAAAAATAAAATAAAAACAGATAGACAAGATGAATCACTTGGATCCGACACGTGTATTAGTATAACCTTTGATTATTTTCGCACTTTTGCACTTGTTTAAGAGATTATCTTAGTTATTGTAGTAGGCCCCTCTTTTGAAGGCGACGTTACCCTCAACCCAGTAGTTTGAGTCAGCAAGGATACAATCCTAAAGGGTCGGATTATTGAAAGATAATGAATTAAGTTATTAATGCAAATTATGGTAGGCCCCGCTTTTGGCGGTGACGTTACCCTCGGCTAAGTAGTCTGAGTCAGCAGGGATACAGTCCTAAATAACCGGGTTATAGTATTAATAGTAGTTAGCTTATGAGGAGGTCAAAGAGTTTGGATCCCCGCCATCCAATACCTATGGGCATTGAAGGAGATCCTACTAAATTTGACCCAGGTCCCAAGCAGGACCTCTAAACGCTGAACAAGGGCAAGACCCTTACCAAACCGTTCCCTTAACCCCCGACCAGGTAGCCAACATACCTCCATATAGACCGTGGAGATATGAATGGTGAAAATCTTTTATTTTATATAGACAGTAAAATAACGCCAAGACACCACGGACAAACGATAAGGAAAGATCACCTTCAACATAAGTAACTAGTTATTAAAGTCATTAATACAAAACCAAATAAATAGTGAAAAAGATTAAAAATAAAAAGTATTATACTAAACACTTGTCTTCACCAAGTGATGTAAGAGACTTAGGCAAACATGGCCTTGATTGTCAAGAACTCTTACGATCAATCTTGGATCCCGAGACGACTCACACACTCTACGATGGACAATGGATGATGGTGGTGGATGATGGTGTTATGGGGTGGTGGGTGGTGGATGAAGTGTGAGAGAGGTGGTGTGCCAAGGATGAGAGAGAATGAAACCAAGCTCCTCTATTTATAGGCTGAACAGAACGCTGGACACGGCCCCGTGTCCGCTGGACACGGCCCCGTGCCCG